>NW_026869358.1:0-50220 GCF_023558535.2 Drosophila nasuta | reverse complement strand
AGTGGACGAATATCCTTGGGTATTCATGGTGTATTAGTCTCATTCCATCTTGGTTATAATATTCGGCTTTTCTTTCAGATTTTCTATTTTATCTTCAAGTGTCTTGGAAATGGTGTTGTACTCTCGTCTGAATTACATCACGTTCCCATCCTTTTAACGTTCATCACATCGTCCTTCCTCCGCTCCGATTTCGAATACATTCGAAATGACGAGACAAGTGGGCGCCACACCTTCGTTCGTTTTATAGATAGCGTGGCGCCTACGATCGTTTTACAGCTAGCGATGCTAGCTAGCGTGCAAGGCGCCTTCGATCTACAAATCGTTTTCGACTGCGACCCCGACCCCATCACCGTCTCGTCTCGGGACACACGATCTCGAGAGCGTTTCGTAGCACGTGTTCGTTACACGTTTTCGTTCTCGATCTACAAATCGTTTTCGACTGCGACCCCGTCTCGTCTCGAACTCGAGGCGTATCGTAGCACGAGTTCGTTAGACGTTTTCGCTCTCGATCTACGAATCGTTTTCGACTGCGACCCCGACCCCCACCGTCTCGTCTCGGGACACACGACCTCGAGAGCGTATCGTAGTACGTGTTCGTTGCACGTTTTCGTCCTCGATCTACGAATCGTTTTCGATTGCGACCTCGAGTACGAGACCGATTGCGACCCCGACCTCGAGGGCGTGTCGGGACAAGCGATCTCGACTCCGACCCCGATGGCGTCTCGGGACAAGCGATCTCGATCCCGACCCCGACTCCGAAGGATTTGTCTGACGAAACGCCCCCGACCCCGATCCCGATCCTTTCATCGCCCGTCTCGGGTCGCGTACGATTCGTCAGACAAATCCACACTTGTCATTTCCACAACTAACCCTAATTAAATTGCATCTTTATTACCTCACACTTGACATTTCAAGAGGTTACCCTAATTAAATTGCATCTTTATTACCCCTAAATTGACATTAATGACATGTGATCCTAATTAGTACTTCCTTGTACAGAAATGTGGTATGTATAGAAACGGGTTATTACAACTACTTATGTTGGAATCCTTAGGCTAGTGTCGGATGTTCCTCGTTTGAATTTGGAGAACATCCTTCGTTAAGTTTTCCTGTGCTGATCGACATTTGGGACAAGTAGGGCGATACATGTCTTTTAAGCCACAACCAAAACAGAAAATGCGACGAGTTTTTAGACAATCGTGATAACGATGACCAGATTCATCACAATTCCAACATTTTAACTTTTGTTTTTCAAGCAAGGCACAGATTTCTTTTATTCGATTCAGGTTCTGATACAGATTGATTATCAGAATCCCCATCATGACAAATTGCATTGACAACTCTCCTAGAAATATTCTCACGCTGTCTCGAACGCGTGTTTCTAAAGAAATCTTCGTGTCTATGGCATTCTCTTCGCAATATAGCTAGACTAGGTGTATCTATATGCAATAACTCGTGCTTCAGATCAGATCTCAGATTATGTCTGACTTCTGTTATGATATCAAACTCCGATAACGGGTTTTGAGAGAATCTGCGATAGCCACCATCGCATCCAGAAAGTCATCAAAAGTCTCATTGGTTAATTACTTTCTGTGTCTCATAGCCTGCTTAATATCTCGATCCGATCTTTGATCTCGTAACTTATTACATAGCTCAAACCAATTCATATGACCTGCTGTCTTATGAACTCGCCAATAAAAGGAAAGCAGAACCGGAAAAGAGTAAATTGGCAAATTGATACAATACGTCGAAGTTGCCATTGAAATATTGGGTCGTAAGACAATTAATACGATATATAAAATCTTCTATAGGAAGATCATTGACTGAACCAGAAAACTTAATTTTCCAATTAGAAATAACATTGGAAATTCGGTCAGGCCTATCAGTGGAGTAGTCACTCTTGTTCGTACGTCCATATGAGGCTCTGTTTCTCGAATTAGAGTCATTAGCTCTTGGCACATTGTCAGGAATCTCGTTATCCCATTCGAGCTGTGACTCGTCTCGAGATCCTCTTCGAAAGGAAGAAAGATTCAAGTTACGTAAAGCCGTGCTGCAGCAATACTTGTTCTATGAGCTTCTAAAGAACTTGATATCATTTGTTGAATGTGATCCTCATTACTCACATTGCTAATAGGAACGAATCTACCCGAGTCTCTCCTAGTTGCAGGACCAACTGATTGGCGTGTATTTTGGGTGTTTCTATTGGTCGACATAGTTACTGGACGATTTCTTGGAATAGCTCCGGCGGATTATTACTCGCACCTCGAGGTCTACCCAATGTGGTTCGTGAATTGGCACCTGCCATACGTGACAAATTCTCGGCACTAAGTGTAAGAGTACATGGCTGCCTACAATTTGGACAAGTGGTATTACCATTTAACCACTCTGACAAACAAGAACTATGAAATTTATGTTTACACCGTGTTTCGGTATAAGCTGTTTCAGAATTGACGTCGTTGCAAATAGTGCAGACAATGGATTCTTGGGCCACGTTGCTTAACGAAACTAAATCCTCTGTACTACGCCATAATGAAATTTGTTTTCTATACAATTTTAAATTCGAAAATAATATTCAACAATATTATTATATAACAACAACAATAAAATAATATTCAACAATATTATTCAAATTCAGAAAATAATATTCTACAAAATTATTTATTCTCTCTCAAAAATATTTTAATTGGGACTTATCCTTTTATTACTTGTTGCATAAAACAAAATATATATATCCTGCAATACTTCTTAGTAAATGAACTGAATCTTTGATTAGTTGATGAAGAAAAAGAGGAACTTGCCGAAATAATCCAACAAGAGGAATCTCAATTTTCTCACTCATTCAATCAGAATATAAGACTTACTGATAACTGAAATCTATCACTTGGTTTAGATCAACCTGAGGTTAATTCTAACATTCCAGAGTGATAAGATGACAAGTCGAATAAGCTTTAGAGACTACTAACTATGGTTAGTATTATATTGGCCAACTTGATTGATTATTGGTTAGGCTCCACGAAAATTAGCAGACTACCTACACTTCCGAATAATCAAACAGCTGACACACTGCACTACTAAAAATTTGGATGGTGGTTGAGGAAGAAAATGGGAATATGAAAAAGGTAACCGGAAGCGCGGGGATGCGATACCTAGATTCTGGATGGCTAATTGGTTGACATTTTATTCTAACACAACTTCGGCTCAACTTTCGGGCACCATTTTATTAAATGGCGACTCCATTTAGAGCGCATTTTTTGTATTACTATCTCCGGCCCCACGTTGGGCGCCATTTTATTTATGTAACGAACACGTCTTGGGCGTCGTCTCATAATAAGACGACCCGTTGAGTGGGCAGCCAACTGGAAGCATACTCTGCCTACATTGTCGACTAAAGCTCACGGAAAGTGGGGTGGGTCTTTTGCCACCTAGTAAGCTACCGTGCCACACAGATAAAAAGAAGGTAGACAGAGTTAAGACGGGAACAGACAGGATAGGCTATCAACCGATAGACCGGTTAAGAAGTATATGCATTCAATATATAAATATGAAGAACGAAGATGGTTATGTTCTTCTTCTTTACCCTCCCAACCTGTAAAAGCTTCTGGCTCTATGCCTTTACCCAATTTAAGCAACAACAAGTAATATCAGGTGCCCATTACTTTATAATTTATTTCGACTTCATGATTATTCCAAGAGATTAATACCAAAAGAATTCAAAAATACTATAATGCATGTACATAACTTCATTTTATGCATTATTTTCCTTCTATATTAATTTTGCCTAGTATTTCCTAATAGGATGGGTATGAATATAATACTAATAAGAATAATAACAAAAATAATAGCTGTCATATACAAATTACAAACGATTTTTGTGCGGCTATGCCGTACTTACACATACTCATTATACGCTGATTTTTATACTGCATCGATATCAACAGGCCTGTGATGATTGATGAGTTGATGAGCTGGGTGAACTTCAAAAAGGATTAGAATATATAACAGCTTTGATATAATATTATATACATACCATACCCATATGAGGACTTACTATTGGATTATATCTAACTTAAAATATAATACTAAATATAAAATTTACATTTAAATTCAAATATGAATTATATTTCAGTACTATTTTAATTGAATTTACGTTATATTCTTGAACATTTTGTATGGACAAGAAAAATTGTATACGAGAAAAGAAACGGCAACCAAGGCGGCAGTGAGTGCAACAGCACTATCGGCGGCGTCAGGAGCAGTAACGAAAATCAGCAGTGGCCTCCAGTGACAATCGCACTGTCAACACAACATCCAATGAGGGATGCGCCGACGAGTGGCGGCAAAGATTTCAATGCCGACGAGTGGTGCGGGCTCGGCTACACATAGCAGCGAGTCGTAGCAACGAGTCTGCGAAACGCGCAGCCTCAGCAGCGCATGGCGCAACTTCCACACTGGTAACGAGAAGTGGCCACGATCAGCTATATGCTAATCCGTTCTCTCTCAAAAGAGTTTATCCGAAACTTGTGTTCCTTCTGGAACCGTTTTAGCAACGCATGGCGTCGCTTCTACAGCCTCTTGCTGTCCTCGGCGTCACTAAACTGGTGACTCAAGTGCAAATATCTAGGCGTATGGTGGCAACTCCCTTTGCAAAGTTGTTGATGTGTGCTGTACTGTGGTCGTTGCCACGTGATTGCACACACAATATCCTACACCAGGAAAAACGTACTAATTAGAATTATGAAATGTGGTTTTCTCACTACGTACCTTGTAAAACCAACAAGAGGGCCAAAGAAAATATAAACAATGCACTTTGAAAAGTGCGCACTCCCCGAACAACACCAATAATAATTATATTTAATATTGTGACGGATGCCGTCAGATTTATTTTTAATATTTTTCTGCCGCACAACTTGTCTTTGTAGCTTTCGAATTGAAAAGAGATGGTCTAGCCTAGATTAAGCGTGGATATCGATATTGCTTGATTTATCTAAGTTCGATATCGATATTATTTAATACGATACTTTTGTGAATGGCAAAAGTGATCCTGCCAACTCACTGCAAATATTCGATAGATAATTAATAATACTATTAATTAATAATACTAACATCTGTTGGCGAGTGCACCAATCATCGAATGCAGATGTTATCGCGAGCAGCTGTTAGCTTGCACAACAGTCGCGTCGCAAATATCGATACCGCCATACAATTCAAATTCAAACTGCAATTAACGGACGTTGCTCACCCCTACACTGTTGTTGGGCGAAATTCCAAATTCTTGTAATCTCAGCCCCTTGTTGGGTGCCAGAATTACTTGCAGCATGCCGCGCCGCCACACCGCCTTGTTTTCCTATTTGCGTGTGCGGCTCCTCGATCATCATCACCAGCCGAGCGGGACCCTTTGAACCCTTAGCTCTTCCGGGATGTGGGGGTTGTTGCTGTCACTGATGATCGCTATGCTAGCGGTGAATTATTATAGAGTCCCTCATCAATTATGCATGAAACGATCCTCATGCGAATACAACCAAAGGCACACATGCCTAAAAACCAAGCAAGCATGGCCAAATAAACAACTAAATTGAAAACTGAAAAGAAAACTCACAAGAATAGCAGTGTACCTAAATGGAGGACGAAGGTGTTGATGTCACTCTTCTTGTTCGCTACCCACCCAGCCATAGTCTTCTAATGTATTTTTAAGAGAAGACCCCAAACGCAGCTTATTATTTACCCATTCTTATGCTCCCATGTCATCAGAAAAGAAAACTTTGTATTCCATCATCATCAAAGAAGCAGAAATAAACGGAAATTCAGTGCATTATAATGGATAGTTATTTTAACAAAATGTATCCAGATTTGCCAAATAAACTAGAGTATAACTTCGTATTAGAATATGTGTACAAGTATAAGTATCAGTATGAGTGCCCGTAAATATGTATAAGAAAACCGTTCAAGTATTTAGAATTTTTAGTTTGTTTAGGCTACTGCATGCTAAATAGTATCTAAAATTTTAAGTTATACATTTCATAATATTTTATTTTAGTTGTAATTATTTATTCATTTCATGTTTTATATTTCATGTTTTTGCTCTCAGCAACGAGGTTTGAGAACAACTAAGGTAGATCAAGTACGTATGAGAGCAAGTAGGTTTGAGAACAATTTCATTTTTCATTCAAGTACGTATGAGAGCAAGTAGGTTTGAGAACAACTTCATTTGGTAGAGCAAATACGTATGGGAGCAAGTAGGTTTGAGAACAATTTCATTTGGTACAGTTTTGTATTATTTTATTTCACTGAGCAGTTTAATATCATTGTGTGGTTTTATTTTACTTTTCACTAAATGTTTTATATCTTGTATTCGTTTTGTTGTCATTTAAATACTATTGCAAAATACACTCAACAAAACATTTATTCTTATTTTCTTCCGCGCCTGAAAAAGAAATCGCAATAGCGATACATGGCAATAAAATATACGAATATCAATGAAAAGGCAATCATTTCTGCTTTTTCTTTGTTTTGTCTTTATTAATCTCTGAACTAGGCAGATGAGTTACCTGATGCACTTGTCATCGCAAATCAAGGCAAATACATAACAAGGGATAGAATAATAAATGAAAAGGAAAGTGCGCAAGCCGCCGGCAATCACAGCGCGGCTACACTGGCCAACACAAAAGTGTTACCGATGTGGTAGCTAACGCCTTGTGACTTTCTTTTTCACTCACCCAAAATTCCTCGATAAAGGCCTTCTCGACGATGTGGTGTTGTTGGTTTTGTTTAAATTTTTTTATTTTAAATTCTTTGACCAATTCATGATTTGCACTTGATTGTTTTACGACACTTTGGTTTTACGTTATTAGGCACAGAAAAAAAACAAAAATGTTCTGTCGAGTGTAGTCTTTTAATTTTTTTCCACTTAATATTTTTACACACACACAATGTCTATTTCACTGCTTCAGTGCTTTTTCTGGTCTTTTGCTCACTTTGTTCACTAACTTATTTATGCTTTAATTACTCTTTTTCTCACTATGTTCATATGATTTTGGGCTGTCAGTATTTTACTGATTTTAACTGATATTCAGCCGCAATTGTTGTTCGATTTTTAAAGCGATTTGCGATTTTTAAATTTGTTATTTAATTATTTAATTTGTTTTTTTAATTTGTTTCCTCCCCGTGTCGTTGTCTGCTCCTGCTGCTGCTGTCTGTCGCCTCATTAGCCAGTTGGCTGGTAGCAAAGATTAATCATTTTTTTGTGTATTTGCACACCTGATTCTAAACAATTTTTATGAAATTTTTGCAACTAATTATTTTTCTGTAATTTTATAATAATTACCTTGCCTGGACGGCACTTTGAAGTATAATGTTAATGCCAGCTTTTTGTGGCAAAAGCGGCGGGGATGGACAAGATTATTGACGATTAAGAATTTTGTTTTTCTTTTGGCCCCGAGGCCTTAATACTTTGGTGTTCTGGGTGGATATGATTTTTCCTTCACAGAATATTTAAAGGCGTCTGCTCCCTTTGCGATCTTGATTGAAAAAGATCTAACCTTGATAGTGCAGATTGTAACCAGCCCAAGTGAGAGCGAAATTCACCAAATGTTGAATTTACATCGGTCACTTACAACGCTGTAACTCTCCACTGTCACCCACATACATATCTACGTACGCCTATGCCCGCCTAAATATTGAAATTCAAATCCTAACGTCTTATTTATTTTTGGGGTTATTTTAAGTTTTTAAATTGTATTGTTGTTTTGTTTACTATATGGGTCCATTACAAAACCAGATAATCTAACGAGTCTACGAGGCACGATTAGATGGAATTAGCTGCGTAAATCCTTGGCGCGATATGTGCCGATTTCTTTGCCTTGTAAGGTTTCCAAGATATAGTATGCAGTACCTACTTTCTTCTGTATTCGACACTTGTTAAACTGTGAACCTAACTTTTGTTGAAATTATTCGAGAAATTGCTCAAATAAAAGTTTCTTTTAAACACCTCTTGGCCTTCTTTAAAGGCAACTGGCTTTGCTCGCAAATTGTATTGCGTAGCGTTACGTTCATAAGCAGCACGACTATTTTGCTTAATATCCTCTCGCAACAATTGTATCTGATCTCTTGGATTCAGAAGGGGTGACTCTTCTAATACAGATAATTTTTTCAGTAACTTGTAATCACCAGCATGGTTGATCATATTAAATCCGAATAAAGCTTTATACGGCGAACATCCAATAGCTTGATGTAAAGAGGATCGTAGAGCTGAAGAAATATGGGTCAAGTTTGTATCCCACTCCGTCTGATCAGTTCGTAGATACGAGCGAACAGCTGCTAGCAAAGAGCGATTAACCCTCTCGGCAGCATTGCTTTGAGGCGAATATAAAGCAGTGCAAGTATGAATTATTCCAAACTTTGTTCAAAATGATTTAAAATCATTCGATTTGAATTGAGATCCATTGTCACTACAATGATCTCAGGAACACCAAACTCTGCAAAGATTCGTTTTCCAAGAAATTCGATAACAGCTGCTGTTGTGAATTTTTAACGGACATATCCAATGATATCGGCTGAAATGATCAAGGACGATGAGCAGCCCAATATGACCTTTTTGCTTCGTGGATAAGGACCAAGTATGTCAATATATAACTTTTGAAAAGGCCTACACGATATACTTTGCTGACCCATTGAGGTCGTAACGTCATATTTGGCGCTTTCGTTTCCTTGCAAACATCACATTCGCGCACATATTCCCGTACTTGTTTAGATAGACCTGGCCAATATAAGTGGCCTGGCCAATATAAGTTCAATAGTTTTCTGCATTCCACCGTGAGAAGATATTACGCAATCATGCGCTTGCCGAATAGCTGCTACTCGTAATGACTCCGGCACCCATAACTTCCAAACATCCATATCTTGGACTGCGTTTCCCGATTGGTGTTCGGTGCGAATGTAGACATATTTATCTACAGACTTCAAATCAGGGAATTTCTCAGTATTCGCGTCCACTAATTCTTTTAGTTCTACGTACTCAGCCTCAAGAAAACTGGAGAATCTAAATCAATTTCTGGACCTATAAATTCGACGCTATTAATCTCTGGTATCCATTGCTTCCTGGGCTTCTAACGACCATTTAAAGCATTTTTTGTTTTCAACACTTCGGTAATGGGACACGAAATTTAAGCAAAATCTTTAATGAATCTTCGGTACCAACCACAAACTCCGAGGAAACCTCGAACTTGCTTCAAGTTCTTGGGAGTAGGCCAGTTTAGTACACAAGATATTTTCTCTGGATCGGTTGCCCTATTACTTATCACATATCCTAAGTAATTAACCTTTGTGATACAAAAGTGACTTTTAGAAATGTTCAAAGTAAGGTTTGCCTTTCGAAATTGGTCTGCTATGCGAACTAACACAGCAAGGTGAGCTGGAAAATCTTCGGAAACGATAACGAAATCATCCAGATATCCGAAAACGCAATGGCGTAAATCGGGCGGGATTAAATCATCCATTAATCTGGACATTGTAGAAGGAGCATTGCAAAGACCAAAGGGCATGACGATAAATTGGTATAAAGATCGACCTGGAACAGTGAAAGCAGTTAAAGGTTTCGCTTCTTCGGTAAGCTCTATCTGCCAATATGCATCTTTGAGATCTAGCTTAGAAATCAAATTAGCCTTTGGAAGGCGAGCGAAGATACCTTCAATGCTTTGCAAAGGATAAGCATCCTTTCGGCTGGCCTCATTTAGCTTTCGAGCATCCAAGCATAATCGAACCTTGTTTGGCTTTACAAACAAGCACTTTGCGATGGTTCAATTACACCAAGCCGAAGCAAGCTATCAATTTCTAAGAACATCAACATTTCAACTGCAGGACTCACAGGATAGTGAAGCTGCTTCACTGGCTTACTATCACCAATTTCAATGTTATGTTTAATTAACGCCGTTCGACCCTGTCTTTCAAAATTGGGAAATAACTCCTTTACTGCCTCCAATTGCTGTCGTTCTTGCATGGATAATGGATATCTATCATCAGCTTGATCCTGTTCTATGTCTTCCGACAAAATTGAACTAATTATTCCTGGTGCGAGTTCAAATTCTCGTTAGAAATTTATTCCTAGTATTAATTTCTGAGCTATCGATGGAATAATATAAAGATCTATCCGTCTTTCCTTGTCTTTTATATTTCATTTGTACTTTCAAAATTCCATACTTCTGGTGCACTTTAGCATCAGCTGTTCGAACTTGCGACTTTATTGGCTTAAAATTGGGATGATTTGAAAAATCCAACGCAGCCAAAGAATCACCAAGACAACTGATGTTTGCTCCAGTATCAAGCAAGCCAAGTTCGGAAAACTCTAAGAAAGAAACACTCGCATAACTACGACGGTCAATATTATTCTGAAAAATAGTTGACACCATCATAGCTTTCTTTCTTTTAAGAACCTTAAAATATTTTCGTTGACGGATAGTGTTTCGACGACTTTTCTTCCCCTGTCCAGCAAAAATTCTCTCTAGCTATATAATAATCTCTTAATCTCTCATGATAAGGCTTAAAACTATTGTGTATTTCAGAACGAGTTAATGGATCTGCTTTAAAATTCTAACCGTTTTACTTTCTATATTCAACTTATCTCCTATTTCTGGGACATCCTTCCTGCATTGGATGCCCCTTTGCCGGTTTTCCTGCTTTTGCTTGCAGTTCTGGCAATTTGGCTTATACACTTGCGGAGCCCCGCATCCATAACAAAAACTCTTCTTTCAGCCAAACAATTCTCCCATATGTGGCCAGCAGTATCGCAATTCCAGCAAACCAATATTGTTTTATGTTGTATGGCTGCTATCTCAATCTTTTGTCACTCTCAGGATCTTCTTCGGGTTGCTCGTCATCCAGGGCGTATACTCGATATGCACCAGCTTTGACTTGCGGCTGACGTGCTCTACCTATATCCTGCAGAAAATGTTCACGCCTTTGTACCAAACGACGAAGCTCGGAAATGGAAGAGATATCTTCAAACAGAAGTCTTTTTCATGTCAATCTGTAAGTTTCCCTGAATCATCTCTACCAGTTCGTCTTCTGCAAAACTAACAGATAATCTGTCCATTAGTTTGCAAACACTTTCATAAAACGCGTCGAAGAATTCACCTGGCTTTTGTTTACGTGATCGAATCTGTTCCCGTAATTCAGTTACTGATCTGCTCTCGCGATATTGATTTCTGAACGCTATACAAAATTCTCGCCAGTTGAAAGTTTGACACTCTTATGGTATCTCCAAAACCAACTATTTGCTTTTCCTATCAACAGCTGATGGATATTTCGACTTATAATTTCCAAGTCCCCTCAAAATGCTCGCGCGTTAGGATTTGTACTCTGTATAAGAATTCCTCAACAGATAATCCATCGGCGGTACCACCAAATCGGACACCCCATTTCTGTAGAATGTCTGAGATTCTGGATAAGGTTAGTGGATCGGCTACTTCGTGGAGTAATCGGCGTTTCACGATGAGCTACTTGGCCATTTGGAGCACCTAGACTTCCCGAACCTGACATAGAGGACAAAACGCGAGTAACCGTTTGTCGGACAATGGACTCTACATCTATCTGAAAATTGGGTGGCGCTTGAGAATGAGTTGATCTTCGTTGTCTTGTTGGACGACCTCTTCTAGCGGGTGCATTCGGATTCCGATTTGCCTGTAATCTCACATTCGCTGGAGTACTACCAGGCGGAGGACAAATATCGTGAGATGGAATGTCAATGGGGATCAGCGCTTCAGCTCCTTTTGGTGCCTGTGCATTCAAAGATTCTAACTGATGTGCTAACGATCGAGTGACTGGGCGAGATCCAGTTGCAACCACTCGTTGCGTTGGATTTGCATCGTCACTTTTGGAGTTTGGAGAATGATTGCCAACAACTACTTCCATTCTTTTGGTTGAACTGCTACTAAGCAGCTGGGACACTCTTTATGGACTTGCACTCGCGTTTCCAAACAACTTTTATGGAATACGTGGTGACAATTTGTAACAGCACAAGGCTGTGTATTCAACATGATTTCCCGCAAATAATTCAGATATTTGCAGCCGTACTATCATGTTGCTGATTCCGGTTGGACTCAAAACTATGTTCAAGTGGCATTTTATTATTTTAAATAGTTATTTCTGATGACTTTCTTTTGGGAGACATAAGTAAGGGTAAATATATTGGCTTCCACTACTTATTCTTGTAACATATCTATCTTGTTAATGGGCTATTTCAACTACCAAAGGTTTCCTTTTCAAATGAACAACAACATCAAACTCGGCCAAAAGGACTTTTACGGACAATGAGACACACTTGCATATTATTATTTTAAATAGTTATTTCTGATGACTTTCTTTTGGGAGACATAAGTAAGGGTAAATATATTGGCTTCCACTACTTATTCTTGTAACATATCTATCTTGTTAATGTGCTATTTCAACTACCAAAGGTTTCCTTTTCAAATGAACAACAACATCAAACTCGGCCAAAAGGACTTTTACGGACAATGAGACATACTTGCATCTAAAACATTGTATTCCAGTAAAATACCTTTACAGCGAATCGTACGTAAATGTTCACAGAGAAAACCTTGCTCATGAAAAAGGCTATATAATACGTATTGCTACACAAACTGGATAAATAAATTCAACTATTCTCTTTGTCGATGTATTCAAATGCTCAAATACTCGAATTCCAAAGAGTAAGCAAAATTTAACTTACCTTGAATGCAATTATAAAGCACAAATTCAATCGAAGACAAAGAGCTAATTAATTAATTTCAATTGTACGTGACCAATAAAATTCACTAAGTTAATGAAGAAATAAAACAAAAACTGAAACAATTTTTTTAATTCTCCACCACCCATGAAATCTTATTATAGTTCTTTTGTCAAGCTATCATCTGTATCACAAAAAAAAAATTTATTATGAAACGAAAAGAGGAAAAAGAATTTGCTACGGTCGAGTTCAATCAGCATGTGCTAATAAAGAATAGAATTCCAGTAGATTTCTAAATCCTTTCAAGCTTCGTACAACAGCTATTAATCTGGGACCAATGCTAATACTAGCAAATTAATGCAATAATAGCACCTGCCCCACGTGTTGGGCGCCAAAATTTTATAATGTCTGACCCACCGTTGTTGGGCGAAATTCCAATTACTTGCAGCACGCCGCGCTGCCACACCGCCTTGTTTTCCTATTTGCGTGTGCGGCTCCTCGATCATCATCACCAGCCGAGCCGGGACCCTTTGAACCCTTAGCTCTTCCGGGATGTGGGGTTGTTGCTGTCACTGATGATCGCTATGCTAGCGGTGAATTATTATAGAGTCCCTCATCAAATATGCATGAAACGATCCTCATGCGAATACAACCAAGGGCACACATGCCTAAAAACCAAGCAATCTATGGCCAAATAAACAACTAATGTATTTTTAAGAGAAGACCCCAAACGCAGCTTATTATTTACCCATTCTTATGCTCCCATGTCATAAGAAAGAAAAGTTAGTATTCCATCATCATCAAAGAAGCAGAAATAAACGGAAATTCAGTGCATTATAATGAATAGTTATTTTAACAAAATGTATCCAGATTTGCCAAATAAACTAGAGTATATCTTAGTATTAGAATACAAGTATAAGTATCAGTATGAGTGCCCGTAAATATGTATAAGAAAACCGTTCAAGTATTTAGAATTTTAGTTTGTTTAGGCTACTGCATGCTAAATAGTATCTAAAATTTTAAGTTATACATTTCATAATATTTTATTTTTGTTGTAATTATTTATTCATTTCATGTTTTATATTTCATGTTTTTGCTCTCAGCAACGAGGTTTGAGAACAACTAAGGTAGATCAAGTACGTATGAGAGCAAGTAGGTTTGAGAACAATTTCATTTTTCATTCAAGTACGTATGAGAGCAAGTAGGTTTGAGAACAACTTCATTTGGTAGAGCAAATACGTATGGGAGCAAGTAGGTTTGAGAACAATTTCATTTGGTACAGTTTTGTATTATTTTATTTCACTGAGCAGTTTAATATCATTGTGTGGTTTTATTTTTACTTTTCACTAAATGTTTTATATCTTGTATTCGTTTTGTTGTCATTTAAATACTATTGCAAAATACACTCAACAAAACATTTATTCTTATTTTCTTTCTCCGCGCCTGAAAAGAAATCGCAATAGCGATACATGGCAATAAAATATACGAATATCAATGAAAAGGCAATCATTTCTGCTTTTTCTTTGTTTTTGTCTTTATTAATCTCTGAACTAGGCAGATGAGTTACCTGATGCACTTATCATCGCAAATCAAGGCAAATACATAACAAGGGATAGAATAATAAATGAAAAGGAAAGTGCGCAAGCCGCCGGCAATCACAGCGCGGCTACACTGGCCAACACAAAAGTGTTACCGATGTGGTAGCTAACGCCTTGTGACTTTCTTTTTCACTCACCCAAAATTCCTCGATGAAGGCCTTCTCGACGATGTGGTGTTGTTGGTTTTGTTTAAATTTTTTTATTTTAAATTCTTTTGACCAATTCATGATTTGCACTTGATTGTTTTACGACACTTTGGTTTTTTACGTTATTAGGCACAGAAAAAAACAACAAAAAATGTTCTGTCGAGTGTAGTCTTTTTAATTTTTTTTCCACTTAATATTTTTACACACACACAATGTCTATTTTACTGCTTCAGTGCTTTTTTCAGGTCTTTTGCTCACTTTGTTCACTAACTTATTTATGCTTTAATTACTCTTTTTCTCACTATGTTCATATGATTTTGGGCTGTCAGTATTTTACTGATTTTAACTGATATTCAGCCGCAATTGTTGTTCGATTTTTTAAAGCGATTTGCACTTGCTATTTATGCACTTGCACTTCTTGTTTTTTAATTTGTTATTTAATTATTTAATTTGTTTTTTTATTTGTTTCCTCCCCGTGTCATTGTCTGCTCCCTGCTGCTGCTGTCTGTCGCCTCCTTAGCCAGTTGGCTGGTAGCAAAGATTAATCATTTTATTGTGTATATGAACACCTGATTTTAAAGAATTTTTTATGAAATTTTTGCAACTAATTATTTTTCTGTAATTTTATAATAATTACCTTGCCTGGACGGCACTTTGAAGTATAATGTTAATGCCAGCTTTTTGTGGCAAAAGCGGCGGGGATGGACAAGATTATTGACGATTAAAATTTTGTTTTCTTCTTGGCCCCGAGGCCTTAATACTTTTGGTGTTCTGGGTGGATATAATTTTTCCTTCACAGAATATTTAAAGGCGTCTGCTCCTTTTGCGATCTTGATTGAAAAGATCTAACCTTGATAGTGCAGATTGTAACCAGCCCAAGTGAGAGCGAAATTCACCAAATGTTGAATTTACATCGGTCACTTACAACGCTGTGTAACTCTCCACTGTCACCCACATACATATCTACGTACGCCTATGCGAGCCTAAATATTGAAATTCAAATCCTAACGTCTTATTTAAATTGTATTGTTGTTTTTGTTTACTATATGGGTCCATTACACAACTTAACATCTAATGCTGTCACATGTTCACTAATCTTTAAAATACACTTTACTGAATATTTATTAAATAAATAAATTTCAGTTGATAATATCCATTAAAACAACAAAGTGGAAAGAAACACAGCATAATTAACACCACGATAGCCTTTAGCCACTAAACTGATCATTATCCTAAATTGTCATTTAGTAAGTAATCAAAATGTAACGTTAGCATTAGATGAACTTACTTTATATCTTGGACATTGTCAAATTCAAAATATCGTCGTAGTTCGTGGCGCCAACAACACGTCGCCGAGCTACCCTTCTCCGATCCGATCATTCCCCTATGGCCATCTTTCCGGCCACATGGAAACAACGCAGATCCGGCAACTGCAAGCCTAGTGCAACACCAACAATATCGCCAACATGCAACTCTAACAATAATACACTCATACGTAGATTCTAACGAATACACACGCACATACTTTTTGTACACAGTCGTTTTATAAGTAATCTTCCTTCTTCTAGAATTTTCTCGCATATGAGACTTCAGCACAGTTGGCAGAAAAGATGCCCTCCTTCCATATGCCGCAAACTTTCTTAAGGGATCTACCAAAGCGCTCAGATTGACTTTGTAATTGGCGCGGATATCCTTCCGTCAATCAGCTTGAGCGGCTCCGGGCCAAAATTTTCGGCTCACTCCTTGAGCAAGAAACCGCTGTCTCTGGGTTTTGACAAGAGTCGCCCTTCAAGCAGACGAACAGCTCGATAAACTCATTTCCAAATTTTGGAAGGTGGAGGATATTCCAGCGAAGCTGATAAAAGAGTCAGATTGCGTTTGCGAAGAAAAGAGTGAAGCTTCAGTACCACGGATTCTGTGATGCTTCAGAAAGGGTGTATGGAGCGACGATCTATGTCCGCGTAGAGCCGCCAAACAAAGTGAACACGCATCTCCTCACTGCGAAGACAAAGGTGGCTCCTGTCAAGTCACTCTCAGTGCCACGTTTAGAACTTTGTAGCGCAGTCCTGCTGGCTGAGCTATCTTCGGCCCTTCCCTGAATCTTCCAGCAGAGAGTTTCCAGACTTTCTTTTGGACTTTTTCAACAATTGTTCTAGTTTGGTTAAACAAGCCAAACAAATGGTCAGCTTTGTGGTCCAGGCCAGCGAGCCGAGGTGTCTTGCCACAAGAGTTGATTCATTACCCTTTGTGGTGGCATGGACCAGAGTGGCTTCATCTCCAACCGGATTAATAGACATTCCTGAGACTCTGCTGGAGCAGCGGATTAGATGTAACATCGCCAAGTTACCTCCTACTCCTGAATTCCTGAGTAAGTTCTCTGATTTTGGCAGAGCACTTCTGTCGCCTGTGTTTTCAAGTTTATCATCCAAGCGGATGAGCTGTCACGGGTTCAAGAGCGACTAGTCGTCACGGCTCAACGACAAACCTTTCCGAAGGAATACCACTGTCTTCAGTCCAAGCAGCCAGTTCCTTCTTCAAGTTCAATCCGAAATTTGAATCCATTCCCCGATGGCAAGGGGATACTCCGGGCCTGTGGGTGTCTGAGGGCGTCCCGCTCGCTGCGTTATGATGAGAGCCATCCTCGTCCTCTGCTCGAATATTGGTTCGTTTCACCCAAGGTATATCCTTACATAAGGGGACTCCAAGTCTTCGGCACTTCAACCCACCTGGCGCCCCACATATGGGTGGATTATGGGAAGCCGGCGTAAAGAGTTTTAAGGGTACTCTTTTACAAGGCGACCTCCACCACAAAAATATACGATTGAAGTTATCCGCTCTTCTGTCTAAGATCGAAGCCTGCCTGATTTTGAAGCCGATCTCTCCGATGTCTGAAGACCCGACGGACCTACTAGCCTTAACTGGCCATTTCCTCATAGGTGGCCCACTTATTTCGGTGTTGGAACCAGAAATTAACCAACCGGCCACCTCCATCCTAAATCGATGGCAGCGACTGAAGGCTCTTCCCCAACAATTTTGTTTCCGTTGGAAGGATGAGTACCTGAAGGAGCTACATAAACGGACGAAATGGTAATCCCTACACGGAACCTTCGGATCGGTGACATGGTCATCGTAAAGGAAGACAACCTTCCCTCCAACGAGTGGGGAGTAGCACGGGTGCTGACGACGTGTCCAGGCACAGATAGAAAGGTTCGAGTTGTAGATGTGCTCACGGCGCGGGGCACTATCCGAAGACCCGTCGCCTAACTATTTCTACTCCCGATGGAGGGACAGCAAGATTGACCCCTCTCTGTCGGATGGACTGACGGATGAATAACCTCCTGTTTCGTTTCTCTATTCCTCGTCCTGGCCTGTCCTATGCTGTCCGGTTCCATTTGTCGTTGACACTGTAATGAAGCTTCTATAATAATCATTTGTTATTGTTTCATTCCATGTAGCATGCCATCACATGCAGCCGCCGAACAGAGCCGCTCCGCTGGCACCAACTCCTTCCGTGTCGCGTGTGCGGTGGGATTTACCCACTACGGAAGTGCCAGCGCTTTCTCAGGCTGACAGCTGAGAAACGATTGAGAGCAGTACTGATTAACAAGTACTGTTCTAACTGTCTGGCCCAACAACATTCCGGGCAATCCTGCCGCAGCGCGGGGAAGCTGCAGGGTGTGTCAGAAGGACCACCACACGCTCCTGCACTTCAAGGAGTCACGCAGCGCTCGTCCCAGTCGTCAGCGACGACGCGACGACCAACCGGAACCGACTCGGTCTTCAACTCAACAGCACGGCCACGTTCCCGCTCGCCGTTCCCCAACGACCGTCATCACCTACGCCCGAGGGGCTTTTCCGAAGTCACTCACATCTTTGTTGCAGGATAAGGCTGTGAGCATCCTTCCGACGGCCAACATCCTTATCTACACCGGATGTAAAACGTTCGAGATGGGAGCACTGATTGACGCGTGCAGTGCGACCAGCCGTATCAGCGCAACATTGCAATGCATTGGCAACGGCCTATCGGCTATGCATTACCCGCGTTGGTACGGAGGGCATATTCAAGGCGATCATCCGCCCGCTTCCGTCGAAAGGTGCTGCAGCAAGTTGATCCCCAACTTTGCCGCCGCACACCCCTCCGACCTGTCGATGGCGTGAATTTGGAGCAGTTCCCCAACATTACACTTGCCGACGAACGCTATTCTAACATCATTCAACCTGGCATCCTGCTGAGCACGAACGGTTTGCCAATGGCCCAGAATTCCACATTGGCTTGATTCTGTCCGGTCCATGTGACCATTAAATTCGTTTCCAACTCATTGCAAGGGGAGTATGTTGATGGCAGATAATGACATCTGTTACCATAGGTTGGACCGTCCGCCCCTCCTAGGGGTAGCATAGACCAGTAGAGGTCCGTAGCTGTACCGGTGGAGGGTGTCTTCGTCTCAGAAGTTGCATAGTATGGATGCATTTTTGGGCAAAGGCCAGCAGCATCCTGGTTGCCGAGAAACAGCACGAAGTTCGGTACGACACGTCGAATCAAGGTATTTCATCCGGAGCCGGGATAACGCTGGACATCTACAAATAAGATGCTGAAGTGTTTCCTTGACTCCGGACTCGTTGCATTTCCTGGACTGGTCACTGTTCGTGATGCCCATCCTTACAGCATGGACAGCTGACACACAATGGCCAGTTAAAATGCCGAGTATTAGTCTGCAGTCTTTCCTTAAAACTGCATGACGAAATTGGTTAAATTGGTATTAATTGATACACACATCAGCCCTGCAGTTTTACATGAGTTGGTATTGCGCCAGCTCGCGTCCCACTGAATTTCAATTTCCTGCCTAGAGATCTCAGCGATATCGGCACATTGCACATGTTATCGACACTAAGCCCTACCCCTCTTGGCAAAAGTATCTGCGATCTCGTTGCCATCGATGCACTGGTGGCTTGATATCCAGTAGATACGTACGACCGCAGATGCGTTTAGCGACTTTACTGCTCTTCTGCTTTCCAGGACAACTTTGGACTTTACCACATCTGAGGACATTGATCTTATTGCAAAGACGTTAATAGAGTTGTAATTGTTCTGTATACCCTGAGCCACCTCTGCAGCCTTACCTATGGCGAAGACTACCGCCTTGAAGATTCTGCAGTGGTCAAGGACTTTAAATGAGTGTTTGGAAAACAGGTTGGGGCAGTATACGGCCGCGCCAACACCCTCGGCCATTTCGATCTGTCGGTGAAGAGGTTGAGGGCGACGGGAATGCATAACCCTTCCCACCAACAGCCCGGTTCCATGTATATTGTGTTAATTTTGGGGATAGTATAGTCCAAGTCTATCCTAGTCTCCCTACCAATGGCGCTGTGGCCGTAGCCCAATAGACCCAGATTGCCTGTTGCAGCGATACTGACTGCCGATTTTGATGCTATCGACTGCGCGTATAAGTTTAAGTGTTCGACACCAGCCATAACCACGAGGGCTTTAGTAGGCGTCGATCAGATTTCGCCTATAATGCACAGAAGCGTTTGACGCTGTGCCGTTTCCATAATGGATAGGTACGTCCGTTTTTCAGTGGCCTGCCACCACACGGCTCCGGTGGCCTTCTTAACCCTTTGTAGCACGTTGAGCTTCCATGTCAATTTGCTGTTCACAACCACACCCAGGTATTTTGCTGAATGACTCGGCTTTACGCGATACAACCAATTTTGGGCGGGGACCATAAGGGTATATCTCTTCATGAAGAGGATAAGGTCCGTTTTGTCCGCGTTAATGCTGAGCCCGGCTTATTCGGCCCATGTTTCCCGTAAAGTAAGTTCCAGGTCAGAACTGAGGGTGGTTGGGCATTTCCCAGTTATCAAAATGCTTATGCCATCGGCATAGCCAATTTCCTTTGGGGCCCGTCTAATGAATTTTTGAAGTAGGCTGTTCACAACCATATTCCAAAGGAGAGGCGAGACAACCCCACTCTGAGGAGTGCCACCTCGCACTTCCTTTGTAATGGCCGAATCGCCCAGCGAAGCCACCACCCACCTGTCGCAAAAACGCGGTTGACCTACCTGTGGATCGCTGGAGTCGTGTTTACTGAGGTAAGGCCCAGTGGTGACGTTATTGAAGGCTCCTGAAATATCTAGAAATGCACCCAAGGCATATTCATTAAAGTGGTCTGCTTTTTCAATGGAGGCTACTAGACCATGGTGAGCCATCTCATTAAATTGCTTCTGACATGCAAATCAAGTAGGTTCTCCATAGTTTTAGCTGGAAAGGGGTTAGGCTGATTGGCCGGAAGTCACTCGGGATCACATGACTGCATTTCCCGCTTTGGAGGCTACTAGACCATAGAGAGCCGTCTCATTAAATTGCTTCTGATGTGCAAATCAAGTAGCTTCTCCACAGTTTTAGCAGGAAAGAGGTTAGGCTGATTGGCCGGAAGTCATTCGGGACCACATGACTGCATTGCCCGCTTTGGGCAGGAAAATTACTGTTGAGGTCCTCCAAACGGTGTATAACATATAACGGATATAACACCATGCGAGTCACGCCGAAAAGATTCCCGATAGCCAAGGAACAAGCGTAGGTTTGCTGGCTTGCAGCATTGACGGCGAAAGTCCATCGAGACCGGGCGACCTGACCTTTGCAAAGGAGTCGATAGCCCAAATGATTTTACTGTCCGTACTTAGACCGGTAGGGGTCTCAAAACTGGGAGACTAAGAGATCTGGCTGCATGAACAGTTCCTTCTCCACCTCCCTCCGTCTCGTCAATCAGGCTGAGGATGGCGTCGGTCATGCTCTCAAGAGCGAGATCCGCCTCGACCTCCCTTGACATCAATGTGTGTGAGTCGTTGTCATTTGGATGGCGTCTTTGAGGCGAAGGTACACGCTCCCTAAGCCTCCCCTTACCGTTGCGTTTAAAAATCAGATCCTCTGTTTCCTTATTGATCTGAATGATCACGTGTTGCCCACCTCTGAGAGCAACGGCGAGATGCCGCCTGGCAGTTTCCTCAACCGTTGCTCTCTGTCTATGTACAATCATACAAAAATATGTAAAAAAACGAAATGGACACAAGTGCGTGTTAATGCTGAATTTGAAACCAGAGAAAACCCAGTCCCATTTATGTACCCAGAATTAAACGCTGGAGGAAAAGCTAATCTCCACACTCATTTCTCGTACGTAACATTCTCGTAATTAATCCCCTAACTTTCAAAAGTTTCTCATAACATTCTAACATAAACTGTCGCGTTGGCGACCAATCGCCACAAACAAAAATATCCTATTGCATTTATAATCACGCCACTTCCGAAGTCCAAAGATCAATTAAAATTTACATTGCAATATAAGGACTGAGCATAAAAGCACGAACACCTACATAAAGCATTACACATATGCTAGCTGTTGAGCTACTAAGCTTTTTAGTAACTTTTATTCGCAAGAATATTGTTTATAAATAAAACACGCGAATTCAAATTAAATGTTTATTGCTGTGGTACATATGTACATATATGTAACGACTTATGTTTTGGCTGTGACTTGAACACTTTCAAGCTTCGCCACCGACACGATATACAATAGAGTAACAATTGAATAGTCAAACCAAGAATAAAGGCAATTAGCCGATCGAACTGCAAGCGATCGCTAACAGAGAGCATGCAGCGCTGCTGGCAGACGCTGTTACAGCATTGCATTAACATGCGCTGTCTGCTGCTCCCGACATACTCCCGCCGTTGAAAGCCTATCTTTCAACATCATCCTTCAGGGGCAGTAGACATAGTTTATTTATGGCTCTCCGGGTGCTGCCACACGACGTCTTTAACTCGGCAACTCGACAATCGCCGTCCTTGCCAGGATAAGTGACATGACACGGGCTAGCGGCCACCGAAGAGGAGGCAAATTTTCGTCCTTCATCAAGACCACGTCGTTGACTTGGAGACGACGATCAGGAGTGCGCCACTTGGATCTTTGCTGGAGAAGAGTCAGATACCCTCCCGCCATCTATTCCAGAAGACCTGCTGCAGCTGAGTGACACGCTGCCAACCATCCAACCGATTGTAGTCCAGCGTACTTAGGTCCGGCTCAAGAATCACGGTTGAGGACCACCAAACAGTAGATGAGCGGGAGTCAGCACATCCAAATCGTCAGGATTCTCTGAAACTGATAGCAATAAACGATTTTTAAGTATTGCCGCTATTTGGCAAATCAACGGGCGAAGCTCATCGTAATTGAGAACAAAGCGATTAACAGAGCGATACAGATGGTGCAGCAGAGTGACACGATTGCTCAAACTGCGTTGCTCGTCGTTCTCACGCTGCAGCTCTGCGTTCTGCTTGGACAGCGTCGGGATATCGGCCTGTTTCAGATCCAGCATACAGCGCAAGCTCTCATGTCGTTGGTCAGACGGCACAGCTCACCGCTGCTATCGTTGAGACTGTTGCTGTGGTTGCTGGGACTGCGATGCTACGACGAAGTGCGCATCGATAATAGATGCTGGAACTTCTCAACATCATCCAGTTCATTATCCTTGTCAATGACAGACTCGAACATTGACCAAAAACTCGCGTATTCCGTGTAGCCTCCACCGAACGTGGGAAGTTTGAGCTCGGGAAGACGACGTCTTTAGCGCGGGCACTGAGGCCATTAGCCGAAGGATCGATTGTCTCATCACGCCGCAATGTGGACGACCGAATCAATTGGCGTTCACGACTGTCAAATTGCGCTCGAACACGCGATTTCACTTCAAGAAAACGCTCATCAAAAATTGTCCCGCGTTTCACTACCGATCTCATTATAGTCGATCTCCTCTAGCGCATTCTGAGCTAAGTCAAATGAAGCTCGAGCACGTTCTAATAACTCCAAACGTACTGCTAATTCAGATGAATTAAATGCAGCTAGCTTAACTTCAGAAAGTGACGCATCGAGTCTCACAAGGCTATCATAAAGCGATAAAACCTCCCGCTTGAAAAACCGCGCGCGATTTTCGACAGTAGTCGCTTGCTCGTTTATCGAGTTTTCCATTGTTAGCAGTTAACCGCACTTTGCTAACTGGCAATTGCTCACTTTGTTTGTCAAATTTACTGTGCAGCGCAGCAAGAAAAACGCGTCAAACCGCGATTACAAACGCGCGCGGTTTGCTTAAGCACAGCAGCAGTTCAAAGCCTGAGAAAACGCGTCAAACTCGCGATCACAAACGCGCGCTAGTTGCTTAAGTAGCTCAAAGTGAAGCGCAGCACGGAAAACGCGTCAAAACCGCGATCACAAACGCTCGCGAGTTGCTTACGCACAGCAGCTGTTCAAAGTTAATCAGTTGATTAGCTGATTTAGATCACACATACCGAGAGCATAAGAGAGAGCAACAAGAAGGGCAATGCACGCAGCTGCGACAGCGGAGTAGCGGAGCATAGACAAGCGACCGAGAGCGGAGAAGGTGTGTAAGCAACGAAGCAGCGGCGAACATGCGCAAACAACGGAGAATGCAAGAATAGAAATGCACCGCTTGTTAAATATATATGCATATGTATGTACATATATATATCTCTTTGCACTCTCGAGCACTTTGCACTTTTAATGTTTAATGTTTCACTGATTGTTATGGTTTATTAATCACTTCACTAATTATCTATGCAAATCAATTGCATTCACAACACTTAGCGAGAGTATATATCTCGCCGGGGCCTCCAAATGTTGAGCTACTAAGCTTTTTAGTAACTTTTATTCGCAAGAATATTGCGAATTCAAATTAAATGTTTATTGCTGTGGTACATATGTACATATATGTAACCACTTATGTTTTGGCTGTGACTTGAACACTTTCAAGCTTCGCCACCGACACGATATACAACAGAGTAACAATTGAATAGTCAAACCAAGAGTAAAGGCAATTAGCCGATCGAACTGCAAGCGATCGCTAACAGAGAGCATGCAGCGCTGCTGGCAGATGCAGCGCTGCTGGCAGACGCTGTTACAGCATTGCATTAACATGCGCTGTCTGCTGCTCCCGACACTAGCTTTAAGTCGCAATTAGAAGTTTCTTGCTCAAGCTCAACGTATTGTAAACTTATTTTTCTCAGACAAGACACGTAGTCCGCATTCTTGAAACCCCAATAAAGTTCGTCTACAATTAATTAAAAATAAAATCGCTTTTTTAGTTTTTTGTACCCTTCGTGTAAACTTATTAACAGCATCGACGTTTGTTCATCTGCATCTTTAAGTAGTCCCAGTTTGTTCCGCATTTCGCATGAATCTGGGCGCTGGCAATCGCTTGGTAAATACATCTGCGATTTGATTCTCTGTCGAATAATACTCAAGATAAATTTCATTTAGTTCTACTCACTCTCATACAAAATAATATTTAATATTATTACTACTATATGTGCTTAAGAAGCTTATGCCCACCAAAATTTTACCTGATGATGATAGTGTTCGTCGTCAAATTCGTTCGCCAAAATGATCGCATGAAATTGAAATTAATTGAAATTCAATTTTGACAACATGCTCAGACAACCTCACAAGGTTTTGCTAAAACCTAATGACAATTAAAGTTGCAAAAAGTAATAAACTTACAGTCGAGTGTGTTCGACTATAAATACTATACTAAAATCTTAAAAATTTAAAAAATATACCAAACGGTATATTTGATATATCGATATAGTACCACATTCAAAATATACCATAGACGGGACAATATTCCAGATTGTCGGCCAAAACAATTCAGACCCTTAGTAAGTAGGCGTTTTTGCCCATACAAAAGTATTTCCTTAATAATTTTTATCTGATCGCAACCAAATTTTCAAGAGTCACAAGGAGTCACGGGGCGGAAGTGGGTGTGGCAAAAATTTGAAACAAATTTGATCTGCGTGTAAACGTAACAAATGCTGTCAAAAAATTATAGCTCTATCTCTTATAGTCTCTGAGATCTAGGTGTTCAAACGGACAGACGGACATGGCTATATCGTCTCGGCTGTTGACGCTGATCAAGAATATATATATTTTATAGGGTCGGAGATGCGTCCTGTTACATACATTTCCTGCCGGCACAAAGTTATAATATCCTTGTACCCAATGGGTAGCGGGAATAAAAATCATGAATCTTGTTTGCTAAAGCGCGCATCAAAGATTAGGTGCCAAAATTTTTTTTTATTAATATGTTTATTGGTATGTTTTGCATCCACTTCTTATTATTTTTATTGTATTTTAGTAGCCGCTATAAAATAAAATTAATATATTGTATAGAACTAACAACAACCTGGCGAATTAGAGTTACCATATGAACAAAATTTGAAATAATAATACCTTTATTATTCATATTATTTTAAACAAATGGTTTTGTTTTTAATAAATAAATAATTATGTTTAATTTGAGTTATTGAACTTTAAAAATTTAATTCTAAAATTTTTTCTGATTTCCGGAGACATGGGAGCATAAAGTAAAAGGGGAATTGTAGTATAGTTTTGGGGTCATAAGAAAACCTATATTATTATATTTGCAATCGTCTTCTCACATCCGGTGCTGACTATTCAGAAGAATTTTTGCATCCAATCGTGGGTTTTGCAGCGTCACAAAGATATAAATTGAATGGATGTGAACTAGATTGTTTTATTGCTGTCTAAACATACGGATGATTTGTAAATATATAAAATCAGGTTGAGATGCTTCACATAAAACTTATATGCAGAGTATTAGTTTGGAAAGAACCCCAAATTGTCCCAAGCGACACTACGAAAATTAAAATTACATAGAGTAATGTTTACTTTAACTAAAAGTGGTGGTACCTTACCATTCACATTTCGCAGCTGGGATTGTTACAGAAATCCTTCGTTGGTACTGGGGACTCATCATGTATGGAAAGTTAAGCAGCTGCAAATGGTGTGCAGAGTCAGGACTTTTAATTTAAATGACACTCTAATTACAAACAATTTGAGAAATGCTAAAGTGTATTTGAATTATATTTCGGAGCGTTCGTCACAGATATGGATTTCGTTCAAAACCATTCAATTACATTTCACATTGCGTCACATTCTCATCCTTTTCGTAACGTACTTTCGCGGTGGACGTTGACCCTTCAATCGTCTTGGATGCAGCGTTGATCCCTCGATGGTCAATGTTAAAGGGCACTACCTCCCTTCGTGTGGAGTTTGTAATTACGTTTTCATATAACGTTTGCGAAACACGTTTTCCTAGCAACTGTTACAATCCTAATTTATTTAATTTGTATTATTCCACAATGGACATTAAACACATGTGACCATAATTAATTGAATTTTTATTATACCACACACTTGACACTGTTGGCGTTATGTGTACAAGAAAACAAATAATTAAGACAGCTTTGTAATGAATTATTATAATAATAATAATAATAATAATAATAATGATTATTATAATAATAATAATTGTAAGATATAAAAAGTAAAAGAAAATAAAATTTATTGTCAAAAGAAATCTAAGAAAACTTTTAAAAACCTTATTTTAAAAATCTAATTATTCGTATTCATTTAAAAATATCAAAAAAAAAAAGACCAACCACAGTCGTATGGCAGAACAAGCATTACCAGATGGATGATTTAATCCAAGAGTGGGGACTTCTATTACAACCATATTTTTAATCTTTTTATTTTTGAAATTTGGTTTTCTTCTATTTATACAAAAACTATCACTATTTTATGTCGCTTTACGCTCAAATTGAAGTCTTAAATAATATTTTATTAAATAACTTCTACAATTTTATCTTATGTCTTAATGTTACACTTGCTACTAAGATTCTTATACCCGCTACCCATAGGGTAGAAGGGTATTATAATTTTGTGCCGGCAGGAAATGTATGTAACAGGTAGAAGGAGGAATCTCCGACCCTCTAAAGTATATATATTCTTGATCAGCGTCAATAGCCGAGACGATATAGCAATGTCCGTCTGTGTGTCTGTCCGTCTGTCCGTATGAAACACTGGATATCACAGACTATAAGAGATGGAGCTATAATTTTTTCGACAGCATTTGTTATGTTTGCACGCAGATCAAGTTTGTTTCAAAATTTTGCCACGCCCACTTCCGCCCTCGCAAATCAAAAATTCGAATAACAAGCGAAATTTGAAAGCTAGAGTATTTTGGTATAGATAATAATTACTATAGTAGTTATGATTCCTGAAAATTTGGTTGCGATCAGATAAAAATTGTCGATGTTATTAAAGAAATACTTTTGTATGGGCAAACACGCCTACTTACTAGGGCCCTTAGTTGCTTTGGCTGACAGTTTGGTATATTGTGATGTCTACGGCATATTTTGAATGCGGTACTATATCGATATTCTAAACATGCCATTTGGTATATTTTTAGTATTTTTTAGTATATTCTGTATATTCTGTATATTTTGAGAAAAATACCGCAAAATTTATTTCTTTTATTCAAAATGGGTAGTGGGTATCTCACAGTCGAGTACACTCGACTGTAGCTTTTTCACTTGTTTAAATTTAAGGTGGCGTGGGTTAAATTTAAACAATCTTGATCTGGGTGCAAAAATAAGAAGTGCTGTCGAAAATTATAGCTCTATCTCTTATACATAACCCTGATATCTAGGTGTTGATATGGACTGACAGACAGAAAGAAGGACATGGCTTAGCTGATGCTGTCAGTTATGATACCTTTCTATCCCATGGCTAGCGGGTATAAACAGACATTGAAAACTTTGTCAGCGCTCACAAAATATCTTTTTTCTGTTTCCTTTGCAGATGAGTTCCGAATGGTATAACTATGTGAATATTATTGATGATATGCTGGCCACTTCATTGTTAACTAGTGCACGATTTTCGCTGACTATGATTTGCGGTGCTTTACATAGGAAACAGATATTGCCGCCTCTCCAATTATTGTCATGGAGTCCAATATCAAGGCTCGAAAAATTGAATTGATACCTAGCATGGATTCTGTGGCTGAATTGATTACAGGAATACCATATCGAATGCGCTGCATACTTCAACAATTTCCACGAATCGGCAGCAAAATGAAATTACCGAGGGAACAACAATCAGACTTATTTTCGAAAATTTTTCTAGACGATTCTGAATGCATTGAATTAATTGATAATTTAAAGATTGAAGTTAATCATCAACGAAATGAAATAGATCGATATATATCATTTTGGAATGGACATCGAGCTTTGTGGGAAACAACTGATATTTCATTTATTAAAAGAGTAAAATCAACAGAACTTACAGCTGAAGTTTTCGAGCTTTTCATTAAATATTATAGTACATTAGCTGATGATATTTCTTTTATTGATGCTATTTCTCATGTATATTTCATACTCATGAATCAAAATTATATTAAAAATGCTCTCCTGACTTTATAGAAAAGTGGCAAACTTTAAATATCAAAATCCTTCTAAGTCATTCATTTTACTTAATACGAGGTAAGTCAGTGTATTTGTTTGTAACTGAAACTTATCGAAGACTTCATTAAGGTATTTATCGATATATGCGGCGCAATGGACAAAAAATAATGATGATTCCGCGAACACTTAAAGAATCTTTAGCAGCTAAAGAGTATGTTGAAAGGTTAATTGAAGAAGTTCCCTTGAAACAATCTACTTTTCCCAGCATACTGGAGCTTTTTTACTTTTAGAAAAGTATCAAGTTGAAATACCAGAGAAAATTCATCAACAAGTTGATGGGCTTCACTCAGCATGGCAGGAGTATTTAAGAAAGTTAGGTGAAGCCCACGAAATGCTTGATAATAACCGTGATGAGTTTCAAAAAATACTATTACATCAAGCTGAAAAATTTAAAATTATCCTCAAAGAATTTTTAGAAGACTTTTACATAAAACTTCCTACCGGAGCAAATATGTAATTATTAATACTTGTTTATCATTGCTTAAAATTAATATTTTTCTTTATCTCCAGAAATCCAAAAACTGCTTTGAAGTTTTTAAAAATTATATTTCTTAAAGTTGAAGACTGTTTTAAATTTGAAGAAAGTTTGAAGAGCGATTTATCCGTTTTCAATGTAAATCAACCAGAAAGTTTTGATCTCCGAAAACTTGACAGGGAGGTTAAAGTTATACAGAATATATGGAGTCTCATTTATGACTGGCAATTGAGCTGGGATGAATGGCGTAAGGCTATTTTTGGAAAATTAATATTGATGAAATGGAGGATAAAGCGTTAAGCTTATATAAAGAATTCAGTACACTAAGCAAAATGTATTATGATCACCATTGGGATATGCTAGAAGTAACAACTAGGAATATTGATAGTTTTCGAAGAACTCTGCCTTTAATTACCTCATTAAAAATCCCAATATGCGCGAACGTCATTGGAAAAGAGTTCGTGATATAATGCAAGTGTACGTAAAAATTATAAAAATTTTTGACAATTTTTAACTACTCTCCACATCTTTAAAAAGATTAGTATCTTTTTTTTTTTGGTTGTTGCCTCTTGTATACCATTTTTATTATATTTTGGAGTTAAATTTTTAATCCTTTCATGCATATATTGTTGTAAAATTAAAAAATTCATTAATTCATTTTAATTTTTTCATTTTATATAATATATTTTTTATATTCTTGCACTAAAATGTTTTTATCTATTTTGTACGTCGTCATTCTATATATGACTTTGATTAACATAAATTGCACATTAAAGTGCAACAGGAAACAAAAACCCAATAAAGACAACCATCCTCCTCTAAAATGTTAAGTTCATAATATAAGACAATACCACGATTATCAACGGTAGAAATTTTGTCCAAATTATTACCATTCAGTAAGAATGAGAGCAAGGATGGATTTAGTAGAGTTTAAATTTAATAATAATAATAACCGTTGGTGCTCTTCAGGATGCGAGAATACACATCAGTGCCGAGCACAAGAGACACCATCGATGGCTGGAACCAGCGTTCGTCGGGCAGATGCGAGTGAGAGTCCGACTCGGGTCTGGTTGGTCGTTGCGTCGTCGCTGACGGCTGGGGCGAGCGCTGCGTGGCTCCGTGAAGTGCAGGAGCGTGTGGTGGTCCTTATGACTCACCCTGCAACTTCCCGCGCTGCGGCAGGATTGTCCGGAATGTTGGTGGGCCAGACAGTTAGATCAGTACTTTTTCATAAGTACTGCTCTCAGCCGTTTCTCAGCTGTCAGCGCTGACACTTATTTAGCGGGTGGATCCCACGGCACACGCAACACCGCATGGAGTTGGTGCTAGCGGGTCGTCAGCACCCGTCCTAGGCGCTTTCGTTGGAGGAAAGGTTGTTTTCCTTTACGACGACCATGTCACCGATTTGCAGGTTGCCATTTGGTCCGTTTATGTAGCTCTTTCAGGTACTCAGATAGTGGAATTCAGGCAGGCTTCAATCTTAGACAGAAGAGCGGATAACTCTTCAAACCTATATTTGGTGACTTGGCTTGCCAGGATACTGCAAGCGTAGGGCCAGGAAAGCTGTGCAGTTGACACCGCATGTAACTGTGTGTAAATCGAAGTCACCGATCTCACTGTCCGACGTTTGAAACTGAATTCGTTGGAACGGGAACGCTCAGAAATGAAAATCGTTTCGGACCCTGAATCGATTAGTGCATGTGGTGTATATACCCAAATGGCATACACTGATGACCGCCATGCCGAGTAGGATATTCTGAACGTTAATGGCAAATTGATTCGGAGTGGACTGAATGTTAGAAAGTGCAGCTGAAGTCGAAGAAGACGAGGCATCATTATGGGCACTATCGCCCTGATGAAGAAGAGGCGGCCCTTGGATGTGAAGCAATTGTGCGCACTCGTACACTCTTGGAGTTGGTGACCTCTTGCAAAACAAATCAAGCAGATGAGCAAAGAAACACCAGGATGCAATCTGCGAATGGGCTAGAGACGGAAATGTCTGAGTGCTCAAGAGCGGTCAAGCACCGCTGAATCGTGCTCTGAAGCTCCCTAATCGCTGCCCCGACTCTTGTGAAACCGTGGACAGGTTGAAGAGTATTTTGAGCTAGCTCGTGATCAGTAAGCGCTTGTTTTCAAAGCGTTCACAGAGAGCACTCCAAGCCGACGTGAAACCATCGTTACTAAGCGAAAACAATGCAATGATCTTGTTTACCTCATCTGAAGTTGTGAAATTCAGACAGGAGTCAACCTTGGATTGTTGACGTAGATGGCCGTGAAAAGATCACGGAAGGTCGGCCACTGCAAGTAATCCCCACGGAAAACTTCGGTGTCGACTGGAGGGAGCCGGCAGCCACCGGAATATACAGGAGGCGCGGATGTCTCACTACTGATTGATACTTGGGTAATTTAGCCCTTCACTCGGGCGAGACAACGCTCGTACACTGAATAGCAGTGATCGTACTTTGCCTCCATGGCCTCTATGTCTTCGTTGTAGCCGTATTGAGGCCTCGACATTGTCCGAGAGGACTTGCAGCCGGTCACGATGGATCTCGTACGTATTTACGTTGTCGCCCTCGGCTATAGGCCGAAAACGGTGTTTTGGCAGACGAAGTAGCAGATGGAGACCGACGATCAACTTTAATACGCAGTCGAGCTGCAGCAGCTGCCTTTTCCTTAACGTCTTTGGATCCAAAAGGAGCGGGCGAGCTTGAATGAGTGCTTGGAATCTTTCTCACCCTTTTGGCTTTCGGAGTCTTTAGAGTAAAGCAAGGCCGACAGGATGCAGACGGAAAATCGATATTGATTGGAGGAATCTAAAAGTTGTTGAATCTTTATTACAATTGATTGAATACTAGATGCTGCTATTTATACAATAGCTTGATTGTCCAATTCAGCGAAGCGTGTTCCGAGACAGGCGAATTCTAGAGCACACTACCCGCTCGATCATCTTACTGTCTACGCCTGAGCCATCGAACCACTCTCGGCAACAGCGACAATACGCTGTCGCCCCGCATTAACAGTACTTCTCAACGCTACAAAATGCTGACAACCAATCACAGCACAAATAAAGGATAATAATTAATTCGCTAGCTCTCGCAATCGCAGTCGGACGTGTTTTTTCTTCCCTCTTAAACTTTGTGATTTCTTAGACAATTTTATATCTACATAGATATTTTACTTGTTTTTAACAACTTATAGTACTTGTGTTTAATTGTCATTTGATATTCCTTGCGCTCAACGCTGTTACAATAGCTTACTCTCCCTCTCATGGTGTTGTTGTTGGCTATCGTCTATCTTGCGTTTTGCTCGATCCGCGCATTGCTCTCAATGCTTGTGCTTTGTGCTCTCAATATCGTGCTCCCAACGCTCTTTAGAATAGTAACTCTCCCTCTCTTGGTGTTGTAGTTGGCTATCGTTCTATCTTGCGTCTTGCTCGACCTGTGCATACTCTCTGTGTTTTGTGCTCTTTGTAAGTACAGATCATATTAGTTTGCAATTAATTTATCTATTTTGTTTATATTTCTTTTTTCTTAATTTTTTCATTGGTTTAATAATCTTTGTTTAGCAATATGTTAGTCTGCTATAATAAGAAATGCCGGGTTCCGGTTGGTGCCAAAATGGGTTTTGTTTGTTGCTGGTTATGCGACAACGTTGCACATGAGAAATGTGCTGGCTTTAACGGCCGTATTGTTGATTTAATCTCAGCCTATTCAGGATTGAGATGGACTTGTGAACACTGTTGGGACTCTGAACGAGATATTGGTGGGTTTATACGGCAGACGCGAACTGGTTTGAAAGATGTATAGGCGGGTTTAAAAACTCTCCGATAGCTTCTCCGCTTTGGATTCTGGGTTTAAGAGTATGAAGCTCTTGACCGAGTCACCGAAGCGTAAAAAACGCCAATACGCGTCTGTCGATTGCCCCAATTGAGCTGTCCCTGTTCATGTCCCAAGTTTATCCGGACCACCTATCATTTAGTTCTCCGTCCCTCAACCCTCGGTAGCTCTGGAAGTTCCACACCATGACATTACGTCATTAAGCATGCTACTACTTCGATTTTGGTGTCGGCTGAGATGGAGATGGTTGAAGAAATTCCACCACCACAATCCTCAGTCGATATCAGCAGTGCTGTAACGATTGAAGAATCGCCTTCAGCTCCTGCATTAACTGTCCGCAATACGTTAGTTGCGGTGCCACCGCTTAAGCAGATTTTTGTCTCAAGACTTGCCCCTAAAACGACATCTGATGATGATCGGGCTTATATTAAGTCCAAATCTCAAGCCAGTATTAAGGTGGACAAATTTAATTTCTCGTATGAACGGGAGATTTAATTTTTAAAACAAGTGCTCCCGCTGAAAAATTTAGCATGACGTGCAGTAAAGAGTTTTGGCCGGAACACCTATTAGTCAAAGAATTTGTTGCTAAAAAGAAAAATCGGTCTCCGATTTCTCTTCCTAATAGTAGCAAGAATTCTACTTCAAAGCCTTTCCCAATGCCCGTCAGTTCAAAAACTAACATCCTCTTCAGTTCTTGGCTATCAGAATGTAAGAGGCATTTGCAGTAAACTTACTGACCTGTATTTAAATAGTATATCTTTCCCTTTCAGTTTCATTGCCTTTACTGAAACATGGTTAAGGAATGACATTCTTGATACTGAATTTTTTCCTAGTAGATTTTCCTTATACAGACGTCGTGATCGCAAGGTTCGTCGTGGTGGTGGGGTTTAAATTGTAGTAGATGCTCACTTTGCTTCAGAATTGATTGATCACACTTCTGATATTGAGCTAGTGGCTGTAAAATTATCCTTGTTTTAACATTTTTATTTCTTGCTCGTATATCCATCCCTCCTGCTTCAGACGATTTAGCTCATTTTTCTATAACTAAAACTATTTCGAACATGCTTTCTGATCGTGATCACTTTATAGCCCTTGGTGATTTTTAATATTTAATATTGTATATCATGGCATTCCGCCAAAATTGTAATGGACTTTGCCCTCTATATCCCATGTTTTATTGATAGTCTTTTCGGAGTATCATTTTCTCAGATTAATGGTATTCTCTAGACCTTATTTTTGTTTTAGACCCAGACTCGTGTTCTCTATAGAGAACATCTCCCATATCTTCGCCCGAAGACCCTTACCATCCCACTTTAGAAATTTCGTTGGGGCTCCCATATATTGCGTCGGAGTCTAATGTTCGTTGTGGTGAGCGTTCTCGTTGTTTTCGGAAAACCGATTTTGAGAAACTTGCCCTGCTTATATCTCAAACTGACTGGTCGCAACTTTCTTTGTCTACGAACTTGGATATAGCGGTTGAATTTTTATTCTACTTTGAACTCGCTACTTGATGCTTGTGCTCCATCAAGAATTCCACATTTGTCCGATAAACCCTTATGTTTTACTAAGAAATTATCAAATTTTAAAAATCGTAAGTCGAGACTTTACAAAAATTGATTCGAGTGGGCTGAATGTTAGAAAGTGCATCTGAAGTCGAAGAAGAAGAGGCATCATTATGGGCACTATCGCCCTGATGAAGAAGAGGCGGCCCTTGGATGTGAAGCAATTGTGTGGTGTGGTGACCTCTTGCAAAACAAATCAAGCAGATGAGCAAAGAAACACCAGAATGGAATCTGCGAATGGGCTAGAGACGGAAATGTCTGAGTGCTCAAGAGCGGTCAAGCACCGCTGAATCGTGCTCTGAAGCTCCCTAATCGCTGCCCCGACTCTTGTGAAACCGTGGACAGGTTGAAGAGTATTTTGAGCTAGCTCGTGATCAGTAAGCGCTTGTTTTCAAAGCGTTCACAGAGAGCACTCAAGCCGACGTGAAACCATCGTTACTAAGCGAAAACAATGCAATGATCTTGTTTACCTCATCTGAAGTTGTGAAATTCAGACAGGAGTCAACCTTGGATTGTTGACGTAGATGGCCGTGAAAAGATCACGGAAGGTCGGCCACCGCAAGTAATCCCCACGGAAAACTTCGGTGTCGACTGGAGGGAGCCGGCAGCCACCGGAATATACAGGAGGCGCGGATGTCTCACTACTGATTGATACTTGGGTAATTTAGCCCTTCACTCGGGCGAGACAACGCTCGTACACTGAATAGCAGTCATCGTACTTTGCCTCCATGGCCTCTATGTCTTCGTTGTAGCCGTATTGAGGCCTCGACATTGTCCGAGAGGACTTGCAGCCGGTCACGATGGATCTCGTACGTATTTACGTTGGCCCTCTGACCCGACTCTCGAATTGCACCAGATGAAATTATTGAGACCCATAGAACAGGTTCTAGTGAGTCCTGCCTAAATGAGTCATGTGGTTGCTTGACTATACACAGCACTGGAAGGGTTCATCTCGGCAAAACGGTGTTTTGTCAGACGAAGTAGCAGATGGAGACCAACGATCAACTTTAATAAGCAGTCGAGCTGCAGCAGCTGCCTTTTTCTTAACGACTTTGGATCCAAAAGGAGCGGGCGAGCTTGAGTGAGTGCTTGGAATCTTTCTCATCCTTTTGGCTTTCGGAGTCTTTAGAGTAAAGCAAGGCCGACAGGAAGCAGACGGAAAATCGATATTGATTGGAGGAATCTAAAAGTTGTTGAATCTTTATTACAATTGATTGAATACTAGATGCTGCTATTTATATAATAGATATATATTTGTAGGGTATTGAATATATGGAATGGATATACAAATGTCGAAGTTTTTCTGCGAAGCGCGTTCCGATGCTTTCACAGGCGAATTCTAGAGCACACTACCCGCCCGATCATCTTACTGTCTACGCCTGAGCCATCGATCGCTGTCGCCCCGCATTAACGGTACTTCTCAAAGCTACAAAATGCTGACAACCAATCACAGCACAAATAAAGGATCATAATCAATTCGCTAGCTCTCGCAATCGCAGTCGGACGTGTTTTATACCCGCTACCCATAGGGTAGAAGGGTATTATAACTTTGTGCCGGCAGGAAATGTATGTAACAGGTAGAAGGAGGCATCTCCGACCCTATAAAGTATATATATTCTTGATCAGCGTCAACAGCCGAGACGATCTAGCCATGTCCGTCTGTCCGTCTGTGTGTCTGTCCGTCTGTCCGTCTGTCCGTCTGTCCGTATGAAACACTGGATCTCAGAGACTATAAGAGATAGAGCTATAATTTTTTCGACAGCATTTGTTATGTTTGCACGCAGATCAAGTTTGTTTCAAATTTTTGCCACGCCCACTTTCGCCCCCGAAAATCAAAAAAATCGAATAACAAGCGTAATTTTAAAGCTAGAGTTGCGAGTTTTGGTATATACAATATTTACTATGATTCCTGAAAATTTGGTGATCAGATAAAAATTGTCGAAGTTATTAAAGAAATACTTTTGTATGGGCAAAAACGCCTACTTACTAGGGTCTTAGTTGCTTTGGCTGACAATCTGGTATATTGTGCCGTCTATGGTATATTTTGAATGTGGTACTATGTCGATATACCAAATATACCATTTGGTATATTTTTAGTATTTTTGCAATATATTCGGTATATTTTGAGAAAATACCGCAAAATATGTTTCTTTTATTCAAAATGGGTAGCGGGTATCTCACAGTCGAGTACACTCGACTGTAGCTTTCTTACTTGTTTTTCTTCCTTCTGAAACCTTGTGATTTCTTATACAATTTTATATCTACATAGATATTTTACTTGTTTTTAACAACTTATAGTACTTGTGTTTAATTGTCATTTGATATTCCTTGCGCTCAACGCTGTTACAATAGTTTACTCTCCCTCTCATGGTGTTGTTGTTGGCTATCGTCTATCTTGCGTTTTGCTCGATCCGCGCTTTTCTCTCAGTGCTTGTGCTTTGTGCTCTCAATATCGTGCTCCCAACGCTCTTTAGAATAGTAACTCTCCCTCTCTTGGTGTTGTAGTTGGCTATCGTTCTATCTTGCGTCTCGATCGACCTGTGCAAACTCTCTGTGTTTTGTGCTCTTTGTAAGTACAGATCATATTAGTTTGCAATTAATTTATCTATTTTGATTATATTTCTTTTTTTCTTCTTAATTTTTTGATTGGTTTAATAATCTTTGTTTAGCAATATGTTAGTCTGCTATAATAAGAAATGCCGGGTTCCGGTTGGTGCCAAAATGGGTTTTGTTTGTTGCTGGTTATGCGACAACGTTGCACATGAGAAATGTGCTGGCTTTAACGGCCGTATTGTAGATTTAATCTCAGCCTATTCAGGATTGAGATGGACTTGTGAACACTGTTGGGACTCTGAACGAGATATTGGTGGGTTTATACGGCAGACGCGAACTGGTTTGAAAGATGTATAGGCGGGTTTAAAAACTCTCCGATAGCTTCTCCGCTTTGGATTCTGGGTTTAAGAGTATGAAGCTCTTGACCGAGTCACCGAAGCGTAAAACGCCAATACGCGTCTGTCGATTGCCCCAATTGAGCTGTCCCTGTTCATGTCCCAAGTTTATCCGGACCACCTATCATTTAGTTCTCCGTCCCCTCAACCCTCGGTAGCTCTGGAAGTTCCACACCATGACATTACGTCATTAAGCATGCTACTACTTCTATTTTGGTGTCGGCTGAGATGGAGATGGTTGAAGAAATTCCACCACCACAATCCTCAGTCGATATCAGCAGTGCTGTAACGATTGAAGAATCGCCTCCAGCTCCTGCATTAACTGTCCGCAATACGTTAGTTGCGGTGCCACCGCTTAAGCAGATTTTTGTCTCAAGACTTGCCCCTAAAACGACATCTGATGATGATCGGGCTTATATTAAGTCCAAATCTCAAGCCAGTATTAAGGTGGACAAATTTAATTTCTCGTATGAACGGGAGATTTAATTTTTAAAACAAGTGCTCCCGCTGAAAAATTTAGCATGATGTGCAGTAAAGAGTTTTGGCCGGAACACCTATTAGTCAAAAGAATTTGTTGCTATCAGAATGTAAGAGGCATTTGCAGTAAACTTACTGACCTGTATTTAAATAGTATATCTTTCCCTTTCAATATCATTGCCTTTACTGAAACATGGTTAAAGAATGACATTATTGATACTGAAATCTTTTCTAGTAGATTTTCCTTATACAGTCGTGATCGCAAGGTTCGTCGTGGTGGTGGGGTTTTAATTGCAGTAGATGCAATTGCTTCAGAATTGATTGATCACACTTCTGATATTGAGCTAGTGGCTGTAAAATTATCCTTGTTTTAACATTTTTATTTCTTGCTCGTATATCCATCCCTCCTGCCTCAGACGATTTAGCTCATTTTTCTATAACTAAAACCATTTCGAACATGCTTTCTGATCGTGATCATTTTATAGCCCTTGGTGATTTTAATATTGCTGGTATATCATGGCATTCCGTCAAGAATTTTAATGGACTTTGCCCTCTATATCCCATGTTTTTATTGATAGTCTTTTCGGAGTATCATTTTCTCAAATTAATGGTATTCCAAACTGTTTAAACAGGTCTCTAGACCTTATTTTTGTTTTAGACCCAGACTCGTGTTCTCTATCGAGAACATCTCCCATATCTTCGCCCGAAGACCCTTACCATCCCACTTTAGAAATTTCGTTGGGGCTCCCATATATTGCGTCGGAGTCTAATGTTCGTTGTGGTGAGCGTTCTCGTTGTTTTCGGAAAACCGATTTTGAGAAACTTGCCCTGCTTATATCTCAAACTGACTGGTCGCAACTTTCTTTGTCTACGAACTTGGATATAGCGGTTGAATTTTTTATTCTACTTTGAACTCGCTACTTGATGCTTGTGCTCCATCAAGAATTCCACATTTGTCCGATAAACCCTTATGTTTTACTAAGAAATTATCAAATTTTAAAATCGTAAGTCGAGACTTTACAAAAATTGATTCGGAGTGGACTGAATGTTAGAAAGTGCAGCTGAAGTCGAAGAAGAAGGAGCATCATTATGGGCACTATCGCCCTGATGAAGAAGAGGCGGCCCTTGGATGTGAAGCAATTGTGCGCACTCGTAAGCTCTCGGAGTTGGTGACCTCTTGCAAAACAAATCAAGCAGATGAGCAAAGAAACACCAGAATGCACTCTGCGAATGGGCTAGAGACGGAAATGTCTGAGTGCTCAACAGCGGTCAAGTACCGCTGAATTGTGCTCTGAAGCTCCTTAATCGCTGCCCCGACTCTTGTGAAACCGTGGACAGGTTGAAGAGTATTTTGAGCTAGCTCGTGATCAGTAAGCGCTTGTTTTCAAAGCGTTCACAGAGAGCACTCAAGCCGACGTGAAACCATCGTTATTAAGCGAAAACAATGCAATGATCTTGTTTACCTCATCTGAAGTTGTGAAATTCAGACAGGAGTCAACCTTGGATTCTTGACGTAGATGGCCGTGAAAAGATCACGGAAGGTCGGCCACCGCAAGTAATCCCCACGGAAAACTTCGGTGTCGACTGGAGGAGCCGGCAGCCACCGGAATATGCAGGAGACGCGGATGTCTCACTACTGATTGATACTTGGGTAATTTAGCCTTCACTCGGGCGAGACAACGCTCGTACAGTGAATAGCAGTGATCGTACTTTGCCTCCATGGCCTCTATGTCTTCGTTGTAGCCGTATTGAGGCCTCGACATTGTCCGAGTGGACTTGCAGCCGGTCACGATGGATCTCGTACGTATTTACGTTGTCGTCCTCGGCTATAGGCCCTCTGACCCGACTCTCGAATTGCACCAGATGAAATTATTGAGACCCATAGAACAGGTTCTAGTGAGTCCTGCCTAAATGGGTCATGTGGTTGCTTGACTATGCACAGCAGTGGAAGGGTTCATCTCGGCAAAACGGTGTTTTGGCAGACGAAGTAGCAGATGGAGACCGACGATCAACTTTAATACGCAGTCGAGCTGCAGCAGCTGCCTTTTCTTAACGACTTTGGATCCAAAGGAGCGGGCGAGCTTAAGTGAGTGCTTGGAATCTTTCTCACCCTTTTGGCTTTCGGAGTCTTCAGAGTAAAGCTAGGCCGACAGGAAGCAGACGGAAAATCGATATTGATTGGAGGAATCTAAAAGTTGTTGAATCTTTATTACAATTGATTGAATACTAGATGCTGCTATTTATATAATAGATATATATTTGTAGGGTATTGAATATATGGAATGGATATACATATGTCGAAGTTTTTCTTCCGAAGCTTGATTGTCCATTTCAGCGTAGCGCGTTCCGATGCTTTCACAGGCGAATTCTAGAGCACACTACCCGCTCGATCATCTAGACAGTAGTCTACGCCTGAGCCATCGAACCACACTCGGCGACAGCGACAATACTTCTCAAAGCTACAAAATGCTGACAACCAATCACAGCACAAATAAAGGATCATAATCAATTCGCTAGCTCTCGCAATCGCAGTCGGACGTGTTTTTTCTTCCCTCTTAAACTTTGTGATTTCTTATACAATTTTATATCTACATACATATTTTACTTGTGTTTAACAACTTATAGTACTTGTGTTACAAAACTTTACTCTCCCTCTTATGGTGTTGTTGTTGGCTATCGTCAATCTTGCGTTTTGCTCGATCCGCGCTTTACTCTCAGTGCTTGTGCTTTGTGCTCTCAATATCGTGCTCCCAACGCTCTTTAGAATAGTAACTCTCCCTCTCTTGGTGTTGTAGTTGGCTATTGTTCTATCTTGCGTCTCGCTCGACCTGTGCATACTCTCTGTGTTTTGTGCTCTTTGTAAGTACAGATCATATTAGTTTGCAATTAATTTATCTATTTTGATTATATTTCTTTTTGTTTTCTTATTTTTTGATTGGTTTAATAATCTTTGTTAAGCAATATGTTAGTCTGCTATAATAAACAAGTAAAGAAAGCTACAGTCGAGTGTACTCGACTGTGAGATACCACTACCCATTTTGAATAAAAATAATATATTTTGCGGTATTATTCTCAAAATATACCAAATATACTGCAAAAACACTAAAAATATACCAAATGGTATATGTGGTATATCGATATAGTACCGCATTCAAAATATACCATAGACGGCACAATATACCAGATTTTCAGCCAAAGCAACTCAGAGGCGCTTTTGCCCATACAAAAGTATTTCTTTAATTACTTCCACAATTCGGATCGCAACTAAATTTTCAGGGATTATAACTACTATAGTTATTACTGTATATACCAAAATTCGTAACTCTAGCTTTAAAATTACGCTTGTTATTCGATTTTTTGATTTGCAGGGCGGAAGTGGGCGTGGCAAAAATTTGAAACAAACTTGATCTGCGTGCAAACATAACAAATGCTGTCGAAAAAATTATAGCTCTATCTCTTATAGTCTCTGAGATCTAGGTGTTCATACGGACAGACGGACAGACGGACAGACGGACGGACGGACAGACGGACATGGCTGTATCGTCTCGGCTGTTGACGCTGATCAAGAATATATACTTTATAGGGTCGGAGATGCCTCCTTCTACCTGTTACATACATTTCCTGCCGGCACAAAGTTATAATACCCTTCTACCCTATGGGTAGCGGGTATAAAATGCCGGGTTCCGGTTGGTGCCAAAATGGGTTTTGTTTGTTGCTGGTTATGCGACAACGTTGCACATGAGAAATGTGCTGGCTTTAACGGCCGTATTGTAGATTTAATCTCAGCCTATTCAGGATTGAGATGGACTTGTGAACACTGTTGGGACTCTGAACGAGATATTGGTGGGTTTATACGGCAGACGCGAACTGGTTTGAAAGATGTATAGGCGGGTTTAAAAAACTCTCCGATAGCTTCTCCGCTTTGGATTCTGGGTTTAAGAGTATGAAGCTCTTGACCGAGTCTCCGAAGCGAAAAACGCCAATACGCGTCTGTCGATTGCCCCAATTGAGCTTTCTGTCCCTGTTGATGTCCCAAGTTTATCCGGACCACATGTCATTTAGTGCTCCATTCCCTCAACCCTCGGTAGCTCTGGAAGTTCCACACCATGACATTACGTCATTAAGCATGCTACTACTTCGATTTTGGTGTCGGCTGAGATGGAGATGGTTGAAGAAATTCCACCACCACAATCCTCAGTCGATATCAGCAGTGCTGTAACGATTGAAGAATCGCCTCCAGCTCCTGCATTAACTGTCCGCAATACGTTAGTTGCGGTGCCACCGCTTAAGCAGATTTTTGTCTCAAGACTTGCCCCTAAAACGACATCTGATGATGATCGGGCTTATATTAAGTCCAAATCTCAAGCCAGTATTAAGGTGGACAAATTTAATTTCTCGTATGAACGGGAGATTTAATTTTTAAAACAAGTGCTCCCGCTGAAAAATTTAGCATGATGTGCAGTAAAGAGTTTTGGCCGGAACACCTATTAGTCAAAGAATTTGTTGCTAAAAAGAAAAATCGGTCTCCGATTTCTCTTCCTAATAGTAGCAAGAATTCTACTTCAAAGCCTTCCTCAATGCCTGGCAGTTCAAAAACTAACATCCTCTTTACTTCTTGGCTATCAGAATGTAAGAGGCATTTGCAGTAAACTTACTGACCTGTATTTAAATAGTATATCTTTCCCTTTCAATGTCATTGCCTTTACTGAAACATGGTAAAAGAATGACATTCTTGATACTGAAATCTTAGAATTTTAAATTACTTTGCCCCTTTATATCCCATGTTTTATTGATAGTCTTTTCGGAGTATCATTTTCTCAGATTAATGGTATTTCAAACTGTTTAAACAGGTCTCTAGACCTTATTTTTGTTTTAGACTCAGACTCGTGTTCTCTATCGAGAACATCTCCCATATCTTCGCCCGAAGACCCTTACCATCCACTTTAGAAATTTCGTTGGGGCTCCCATATACCGACTGATTTTGAGAAACTTGCTCTGCTTATATCTCAAACTGACTGGTCGCAACTATCTTTGTCTACGAACTTGGATATAGCGGTTGAATTTTTTATTCTACTTTGAACTTGCTACTTAATGCTTGTGCTCCATCAAGAATTCCACATTTGTCCGATAAACCCTTATGTTTTACTAAGAAATTATCAAATTTTAATAATCGTAAGTCGAGACTTTACAAAAATTCAAGGAAACTGGATCTTCTCTTGATTTTCTCCACTATTCTGTTGCTCAAGCTGCATTTCGCACTCATAACAATGAGTGTTATAATAATTATTTGAGTAGGTGCAGAATAAGATTTCAGCGTGATCCAATATGATTTTACGACTTTGTTCATTTGTGACTTTGGAGAATATGACAGTATCTAATGGTCCTGGTATTGCCGATTTATTTGCGGACTTTTTCCAAACGACATATTCTGTTTCAAGTTTTCAAAATTTATTTAATTGTATATTTGGTCCTTTAATTACTGAAAGCTCAATTCTAACAGAACTATTGGCTATAAAGCCTGTTTTCTCGGCTGGTCCGGATGGAGTGCCTAATTGTGTGGTAAGGTATTGTACTAGTAGTATCTGCAAACCGCCTTTTCCAAAAATCTGGAAAAAGTCATACATTATACCTATTCTAAAAAAAGGAAATAAATCTAAAGTTCAAAATTATCGCGGTATATGTAAATTGTCTGCGATTCCGAAAGCATTTGATAAAAATCATAACTTCTTTACTGCAACACCTATGTAAATCTATAATTTCACCTTACCGGCATGGGTTCGTTAAATCTAGGTCTACTTCTACTAACTTATTGGAGTTCTCTTCTATCGTAATTAAAGGATTTGAGAATAAAATGAAAACAGATGTCATTTACACCGATTTTAGTTAGGCTTTTGACTCTGTTAATCATCACCTCTTATTGTAAAAACTTAATCTTTTAGGGTTTCCTCATAGCCAAATTGAGTGGATATTCGCATACCTTTCCAACAAAATTCAGAATGTTTATTATAATGGTTTTGTATCTAAATGTGTTCAAGTCACTTCTGGTGTGCCACAGGGCAGTCATTTGGGTCCTCTATTGTTCACTTTGTTCATAAATGATCTTCCTTCTGTTATTGTCCATTCCCGTGTACTTATGTACGCCGATGACGTTAAGTTTTGCCTGACATTTAATGATAGTCTTGTAATGTCACTGTACATTTATTGCAATAAATGTAAGTTTATGACCTTCTGTAGGGGTTCTTCCCAGGTAAATAACTATGTTTTATATGATACTTCTTTAGAAGTTGTGAATGACTTGGAAGTTCTGCTTGATGCAAAGCTAAAATTTGACAAACATATTCTGTCTGCTGTAAATAGGTCCATGGGTGTTCTGGGTTTTATTAAACGCTGGTCGAAAGAGTTCAACGATCACTTCATTACCAAAACTTTGTACGTCTCACTGGTTCGTCCTATCCTTGAGTATGGATCTCTTGTCTGGAATCCCCAGTATAGGGTTTATCAAAATGGGATTCAGTCGGTGCAGAAACAATTCTTATTATTTGCTCTTAGTAGTTTAAATTGGAATCCTAATATTAGATTACCACCTTATCGCAGTAGACTTTTATTACTAAACCTTCCCTCTCTTTCTGATCGTAGATATATGCAAGGTACTGTTTTCATACAGAGACTAATTAATGGTGATATAGAGTCCTTGGAGCTGTTAAGTCAAATTAGTTTTGCAGTTCCAGTCAGGATCACTAGGAACTTTCTTCCTCTTCTCATTTCTCGTAGAACTACTAACTTTGCTTGCCATAATCCCTTCCGTATTCTATGTATGAATTATAATAATCTTAATAATGTAGTTTGCTCTAGTAAATCTATTCCTCTGCTCAAAACCTTATTATTAACATATTTATCGAGTATTTAATTGTTTTTCATCTTCTTATACAAGTATCCTAATATATTTTAAGTTAACTTAATTAGCTGTCCAGTGTCTTTAATACCTATTCGCGGTTTTCGATTAATGCATGCTGTTCACAAATTTATTTTTTGTCCGCGCGTCGACAAGCCCGTGCTTGGTATCGCTGGGCTACTTGATGGTATTGCCGTTAGTTCGTCAACGTCCAAATAAATATTAACATGCATACTCACAACTACGCAGAGTCAATGTGCCAATGTGCATCTACAACTACGCAGTGTCAATGTGCCGAGACGTACGTGCAACTGCGCAGTGATAATGTGCCGATGCTGCATTACTTACTCTCCGACATATATTATATATGTATGGAATGATGTATGTAACGTAAATACGTAGTGTATACGAGGGTTGCTATTTATATTTCTGGCCTAATAATGAAAATGCGAGTATTTATAAAAAAATGGATTTATTGTTTGTCACAGTATTCTCCAGCAAGATTTATATACTTTTAATGCCCTCAAATCAATTGTCGAAGCACTTTTTCCACTCTGATTGAGGCACCTCCAAAACATGGTTTTTGCACGCTTTAACAGCATCTTCTGACATCGAAAATCGATGACCACGCCTTTTCGATGATGTGCGGGTATAAAAAGAAGTCATTGGGTGCCAAGTCAAGGGTGTACGGCGGATGACCCATGAATTCCACGTTTTGGCCGCAAAAAGGCGCGGGTTTGAGCTGGTGTGTGAAAGTTCGCGTTGTCATGGTGCGGAATGATCCATCTTTTCTTGTTCGTTTTTCGAATTTATACAAGGACTTCAGGCTTTCAAATTATGGTGTAACACTCAGAATTGACCGTCCTACATTGCTCAAGCGAAACAGTCGCCACATGACCAGTTTTACCGAAGAAACAGGCGACCATTTGCTGAATAGTGCTTCCTCCATGAACAAGGTTCGTTGGATTTGGCTCGTCTTCAAAGACCCACACGGTCGATTGCTGTTTTGTTTTGGGCTCATAACCATAGATCCATGATTCGTCACCTGTGACTATCTTATAAATGTCTTTTGAAGCACAGGGAATGTATTTTTTCAAAATTTCTTTGAACCAATCCACACAAGCCTTTTTGAGGAATCGTCAAATTGTGCGGTATCCAACGAGAACAATCCTTTTACGACCAGGTGTTTATGCAATATCGAATGTATTCTGGTGGAAGAAATGTCAAAGGATGCCTCTATCTCACGATATGTCACATGACGATCTAGCATTATCAGTTCACGCACGGCATCAATGTTTTCTGGCCCAACGTCTGTTTTTGGACGACCTTCACAACCTTCGTCTTCCACCATCCAACCAGCATCGGCCACTATAGAATCTATTAAACCAGTATTTCACAGGGCTATAGGATGGCACTTCATCGCCTTATAAAGATTTAAGTTCATCGGTGTACTCGTGTCGTAATAATCCAAGTCGAAAGTTGTGAAAAATTTTTGCTCAAAAGTGTTCACGAGTTAATTCGATTTTTCTGCCGAGGAAAGTTTTTGATTAATCGTTTATCGATATCAAACGTGCTCGTACATGAACAAGTTGTATGGAGCTTTTATTGATAAAAGTCCAAACTTTTTGGGAAATAGCCAATTGGTCCTAATATGGCTAGAAGTGACCTAGGCCAGAAACTTAAATATCAACCCTCGTATACGTTGTAGATATGTGGATATGCGTATATATTATATGTATGGATTTATTTAAATATGTATGGAGTGAAATGGATATTTGTAGTATTTATGTCGTGTATGTAGTGGATGTATGTGACGTATATACGAAGTTTATATACGCGCGTTTAAGGATGATATATGTATATATATATATGTATATATATATGTGCAAAATATACACAAAATCGAAAAGATGGCGGAAATTGCCGGTGGAAGGGTTATGCGCTTATATTTGTATATACTATGTCACATATATAATATATAAGGTACAAGGAAGAAATGGAGCGATCACGACACTTAGAAAAATGTATGAAAAAAGTGTATTACTTATCTTAGGTATCTTGTCAATTGCTGTTGCTGGTGTCGAGTTGTGAAGGAATCCGGCTCGAAGGACCAAAATGTTACGTCGGGGTGGTGTCGAGATGATTAATAAAACACTTTCGTAAAAATTTTATCTTTTCAAACCACATTTATTTTTTCACTTTGAGAAAACACTTGCTGAGAGCACAGAGAATAGAAAAACATATGTGTAATAGACAAAACATTAAAAGTAGGCAGGGTGACCAATGGTCACACCTGCCATTATATGGCATTTCTCCGGCCACATGGAACAACGCAGTTGCGGCAACTCAAAGCCTAGTGCAACATCAACAACATCGCCAACATGCAACTCTGACGATAATACACTCATACATAGATTCTGACATACACTGATACATACACACACGTACATACTTTTTGTAATAAATTGTCAGTCTTATTCTGTTCTCCACACACCACAGTCGATTTATTCGTAAGCTTCCTTCTAAAATTTTCTAGAATTTTCTCGCACATGGCGCAGCCGAACTTCGAACAAGGGATTGACCATGCCCACTACGCCTAACATTCTAATATTTCTGAAAGAGTGTGGTTGTATTGCGAGTGGTCGTTGTGGTTTTCTAGATGTGAGAACAACCGTAATGACATGATGTCTGGCGTCGCTGTCGTCGAGTCAGTGTTGCCAGATTTTGGTAGACACCAAAAGCTAGATTAGGGGAAAAATAAGCTAGTATGGCAACACTTCTTGTTTTGTGGTTTTGACAAGAACCGTTTTGTTACACACAAGAGAATGACTGTAAGCAGATAGACATCAAACATTAGATTTGTGACCAAGACTGCGCAAGAAGCAAGTAATTATAACCACGTGCTTTTACTCCCACCTAAACGCCAAAGTGCACATCGCCGACAAAGCACCTGGACCATCCCAACACAGTAGTGTAACGAATAACTAGTGTAGTATTCGTCGGGTGCTGGTGTTGGGTTTATTAGCGTGGCGTACGCGCTGGCTTCTCCGGGCTTTGCTCAGATAGCATGGGGTTCAAGGAAAGGGCCAACTAATAGGACGCACCACTTATAACAATAATACATTTAATATTCGCGTACATATGGGAAAACAGAGAAGGAGTGCAATGGGAAGGTTACATGAAACAATAGTGAAAAAGAAGAGAAAGGAAAGGAGAGGAAGGTAGGTTAACAAAGAAGACGGAGCCACTCTCTAATGCAACACAGCTGTTATTGTGTGCAGACGCCCACCTACCATGATCCTGCATTCATTGCCAAAAACTAAAAGTTGGCAGGATCCCTAAGAGACAGTGGTTCGGCTAACCTACTCCTGCTTGGTTAGGCATGGTTCCAAATAAAAGTAAACAATTAAGCGGACATACTTAATTTATTAACATATAAGAAAAGTGATTTGAATTTTAACATTACAAACGAAATGACAATAAAAATAAATAAATAAATAAATTAACGGACAAACATAGTAAGTGTGTATGAGGCGGAATTAATTAAATAAGGCCAAAAGGAAAAATAAATAAATAAATACTAAAAATAATTAACCTATAAATATAAAATATGTTCTAGCATAATTATAATATAAATAATTATTTTAGCATTTAAATGTTGATTAAATTAAGAGAAGAAAAAAATTAGCTAAAATGAACTAGTTTTGGTTCATTTAGAAATGCAATGTTAGACCATCACACCGAATATAGGCAAACACTAGATGCAAGAAAAATTAGGATCAGCTGATGGCTGTCACTCAATGCAATGTTATTGCCAGTCTCGCAAGGTCATTGACCGCTGGGACTGCAGACAGCTGTAGCAGTGCTATGGTCAGATGGACCATCAGCAACAGGGAAGCTTTAGCTCTAGCTCGTAGATTATTAATTAGTTAGAGTGAAACAGACTTACATACATTAGAGACTCCCACGTAGAAAGATCTTTCCTTGTGTTGGTGCCTGTCTGTGGTGTATCTGTGGGGAATAATAATAATTGCGAGCTTTTGCGCCTGCATGAAAGCTGACTGCTATGACCGGTAGCGTCGATCAAAACAAACATGCATACATACAAATGTATGCAGGTATGGTTTTACATGCTTTTCAGGCAATACAAAAACATTAAATTTTATAACTAAATACAATTTTACAAAGATATTTGGCCTACAGGGGTTGCCTTACATGCATTCTTAAATGATTGCCATTTCTATTTTATACAATAGTACAGTGGTACTTGTATTATGAAGGATCCAGAGAAGTTGTTGGTTCAACTTTCTCGCCACATCATATTACACTTACAACATTGATGGACTATCACTTATAGATGCATAGTTGAACAACATAACGTAAATTAACAATGATAAACAAACAAACAAAAAAATAAGCTGCTAGTCAGCCGTTCGTCTTCCTCCTGGGTGACGCAGATACTCGGCCTCGATGCCACCACAAGTGCGGAGCAAATAGCCAACGGAGATCGCAAGGCTGCCGGACGCAGGTGTTTTGCAGTAGAAACACCACCTGCTGGGAAGCAATTCTCCTGTGCTCAATGAGCGTCTGCAGCTAGCAACAGCTCATATGTTTGCGTTGCCCAGACAGCTGATGTGTCCACAGCTTCGACTTGGAGCTTTTGGTGGTTGGCCGTTAATCAAGCAGTTGTGTGTGTTGAAATTTCATTTTAAATTAATTTAAAATTCTACCACTGGGTTAGTATAATTTACACACTGGGTTATTATAATTTACACACTGGGTTTTATATACATTATGACTGGGTCATTATATTCAGCTTTATGCCGGGTGTTATATAAATTAATACTGTGTGCCGAATCTAAAATAAATAGACAAAACTAAACTTAGAACAACAACAAAAACTAAATATACGTATAACAAATATTTACCTAATCTGGAAAACGGCACTTGGTTTATTTACGCCAGTTGACAAATTCCTCTAGTGGACAAACAGCTACAAGTGGACGGCAAGGTGCACTTTTGTAAAAAAAGAAGATGACCTGATTAAGGACTCAGTATAACAATTATACAATGAAGTATTTTTATACTCACAAGTACGTTTTAAGCATCTGACTACACCAACCACTTCACTGATGTACTTTTTCCTTTTTTTTATTATTATTAAAGCACATGCACTTCTCCACTATTTTTT
>NW_026869357.1:0-91856 GCF_023558535.2 Drosophila nasuta | reverse complement strand
TGCTTGCTGCTATTAAGGCGTATATTAAGCCTGATCAGACAGATTGGGATGAGTCGCTGAGCTTTATTGCTTGTGCGCTTCGATCCGCGACACATTCGGCCGTGCGATCAAGTCCGTATAGAGTGACCTTTGGGCAACATATGGTTACCAATGGGAAAACTTATGCGCTTCTGAGAAACTTGGATCAACTTGAAGACAGAACTACTCAATTTAGTAGAGACGACTCAATTGAACTTATTCGTGCGGCTGCAAGGAGTGGTATATTACAACAGCAGATACCCAACGAAAAAGTGTATAATACACGTAGTCGAGAGGTCAACTACACTGTAGGGCAGGAAGTGTATAGACGGAACTTCCAGCAAAGCAATTTTGTGAAAGGTTTCAGTGCTAAATTAGCTCCAACTTTTGTAAAATCGCGAGTCAGACGCAAGTTAGGTTCCGCATATTATGAGTTGGAGGATTTACAAGGCAAAATCATAGGCAAATTCCATGCGAAGGACATTAAGCGATAAGTATAATGACTATTAAGCTACCTCTAAGCGGGGATCCCACTTTGTCGTTGCAACGACTAAGAGTGATTTTGCCAGGGGATGTGTAATAGGCCGCTTGTCGTAGCTGGAATTGACTAAGCCTAAAAGTATGCAACATTTTTTTGTCTTTTCTGTACACATACATATTTATACCTATTATTTATTATATTATTTATTTATATGATTATTGTCCTAGTTAATTTGTATTATTTAATTTGTTTAGTTGTTGTAATGGACCCATACAGTAAATAAAAACAACAATAAAATTTAAAAACTTAAAATAACCCCAAAAAAAATAAATAATACGTTAGCATTTGAATTTAAATATTTAGGCGCGCATAGGCGTTAGATGTGTGGGTGACAGTGGAGAGTTACAGCGTTGTAAGTGACAGATGTAAATTCATCATGTGGTGAATTTCGTTTTCACTGGGCTGGTTAAGATCTGCACTAGCAAGGTTAGATCTTTTCTATCAAAATCTCTAAGGAAGCAGACGCCCTTGAGAATTCTGTATATCCACCCAGAACACCAAAAAATTAAGGCCTCGTGGCCAAGAAGAATAAAAATTACTTAATCTTGGATAATCTTGTCCATTCCCGCCGCTTTTGCCACAAAAAGCTGGCATTGCGCTAATACTTCAAAGTGCCGTCCAGGCAAGGTAAATATTATAAAAATAGAGAAAAATAATAAATTGCAAAAATTTCATAAAAAATTGTTAAAAATCAGCTGTCCACAGTACAGAAGAAAAGAATAATCTTTGCTACCAGCCAACTGGCTAAGGCGACGACAGACAGCAGCAGCAGGAGCAGACAACAAAACGGACAACAAATTAAATATCAAATTAAATAAATAATTAAATAATAAATGTAAAAAAATAGAAGTGCAAGTGTGTGCATAGCGAGTGCAAACGCTTTAAAAACCGAACAACATTGCGGCTGAATATCAGTTAAAATCATTAAAATACTGAAAGCCCAAAATCGTATGAGCATAGTGAGAAAAAGAGTAATTAAAAGCATAAATAAGTTAGTGAACAAGTGAGCAAAAGATCAGAAAACAAAAAGCACTGAAGCAGTGAAATATACATTGTGTGTGTGTAAAAATATTAAGTGAAAAAATTAAAAAGACTACACTCGTTGTTTTTTCTGTGCCTAATAACGTAAAAAACAAAGTGTCGCAACACAATCAAGTGCAAATCATCAATTGGTAACAGAATTTAAAATAAACAAAATTTTAACAAAACCAACAACCAACATCGTCGAGAAGGCCTTCATCGAGGAATTTTGGGTGAAAGAAAAAGAAAGTCGCAAGGCGTTAGCTCCCACATCGGTGACACTTTTGTGTTGGCCAGTGTAGCCGCGCTGTGATTGCCGGCGGCTTGCGCACTTTCCTTTTCGTTTAATATTCTATCCCTTGTTATGTATTTGCCTTGATTTGCGATGACAAGTGCATCAGGTAACTCATCTGCCTAGTCCAGAATAATAAAGACAAAAACAAAGAAAAAGCAGAAATGAGTTAACTGATTGCCTTTTCATTAATATTCGTATATTTTATTGCCATGTAGCGCTATTGCGATTTCTTTTCAGGCGCGGAGAAAGAAAATAAGAATAAATGTTTTGTCAAGTGTATTTTGCAATATTATTTAAATTAAAACAACACAAATACAATACCTATAACATTCAGTGAAAAGTAACAATAAAACCGCACAATGATATTAAACTGCTCAGTGAAATAAATACAAAACTGTACAAATGGAGTTGTTCTAAAACCTACTTGCTCTCATACATACTTGCGCTACCAAATGAAGTTGTTCTAAAACCTACTGGCTCTCATACGTACATACTTGCTCTACCAAATGAAGTTGTTCTAAAACCTACTTGCTTTAACCTAGTTGTTCTCAAACCTCGTTGCGGAGAGCAAAAACAGGAAATATGAAACATGAAATGAATAAATAATTACAACTAAAATAAAATATTATAAAATGTATAACTTAAAATTTTAGATACTATTTCGCATGCAGTAGCCTAAACATATTAAAAAATTTAAATACTTGAACGATTTTCTTATACATATTTATGGGCACTCATACTGATACTTATACTTGTACACATATTCTAATACTAAGTTATACTCTAGTTTATTTGGCAAATCTGGATACATTTTGTTAAAATAACTATTCATTATTATGCATATACTAAATTTCCGTTATTTCTGCTTGTTTCTGTACAAGGAAGTACTAATTAGGGTCACATGTCATTAATGTCAATTTAGGGGTAATAAAGATGCAATTTAATTAGGGTAACCTCTTGAAATGTCAAGTGTGAGGTAATAAAGATGCAATTTAATTAGGGTTAGCTGTGGAAATGACAAGTGTGGGATTTGTGTGACGAATCGTACGCGACCCGAGACGGGGCGATGAAAGGATCGGGATCGGGGTCGGGGGCGTTTCGTCAGACAAATCCTTCGGAGTCGGGGTCGGGGTCGAGATCGCTTGTCCCGAGACGCCCTCGGGGTCGGAGTCGAGATCGCTTGTCCCGACACGCCCTCGAGGTCGGGGTCGCAATCGGTCTCGCACTCGAGATCGCAATCGAAAACGATTCGTAGATCGAGGACGAAAACGTGCAACGAACATGTGCTACGATACGCTCTCGAGGTCGAGACGAGACGGTGAGGATCGGGGTCGGTGTCGCAATCGAAAACGATTCGTAGATCGAAGGCGAAAACGTATGACGAACACGTGCTACGACACGCTCTCGAGATCGAGACGAGACGGTGAGGGATCGCGGTCGGGGTCGCAATCGAAAACGATTCGTAGATCGAGGGCGAAAACGTGCAACGAACACGTGCTACGATACGCTCTCGAGATCGTGTGTCCCGAGACGAGACGGTGAGGGGTCGGGGTCGCAGTCGAAAACGATTTGTAGATCGAAGGCGCCTTGCACGCTAGCTAGCATCGCTAGCTGTAAAACGATCGTAGGCGCCACGCTATCTGTAAAACGAACGAAGGTGTGGCGCCCACTTGTCTCGTCATTTCGAATGTATTCGAAATCGGAGCGGAGGAAGGACGATGTGATGAACGTTAAAAGGATGGGAACGTGAAGTAATTCAGACGAGAGTACAACACCATTTCCAAGACACTTGAAGATAAAATAGAAAATCTGAAAGAAAAGCCGAATATTATAACCAAGATGGAATGAGACTAATACACCATGAATAACCAAGGATATTCGTCCACTATTCAATTTTCCTCGGTTTTCATCCAAAACCTAAAATCCTTAAAATCACTTCTAGTTTGTGACTCGAAGATACACATCGGCTCCGCGATTCTCCAAAGTTAACAATATTTAAAATTGTTAAGTGAATAATTGTCTAGTGAAAATTGTTTAAACATTCAGTATTAACAATAAAACGCTCGTCGAAAACAAATTATAATTGTGCAGTGAAAATTGTTAATAACTTTCAAAATCAAGTTTGTTTAAACAAATTGTAAAATTCGAAAATTATTATTAAACAACATTGTAAAATCAATTTTACAATACACAATCAAATACTTTAAAAACAATACTACAAATAAAATAAAGTTTATTACATTCAACCAACAAATAAAAAAAAGAAACAAACAAAAACATCAACATGAATCCCGAGAATATCAACAACTTCAACTACACCACCAACACCATCAATGGGGAGTATTGCTATTCCTGCCAGCATTATCTACCTGCAGGTATGCAATGGCATTTCCACGCTCGCACCGAGATACATAAATACAACTCTATCCGTCCGGTGGACGGAAGAATCAAGCAGATTGTGAATGGATACAAGGGACGTATTCTCCAATACATGTTTGAGAATGAGGGAGCGGATGTAAGGATGCCTTTTGAATTCCTAAATGAGGCTGGATTAGCACTGATCCCTCACTTGGAATGCGTGATGACTACCCACCTATCATCCAAATGCAATTTTGAGTTGTTTGCTGAGTACATGCTAATAAAAGAGTATGATATTCAACAAGAAATAAAATCGTTCCAGAGCACAATGTCTCAGGTTACGACTGGATCCGACTTCACCCGCTTCTTTGAATCGCATAAAAATGTGATAGACGCAAAAATGAGTGAGTTTCAGGAAAAGGATAGTGGATGGACCTTGACACGAATTATTAGGCTGGAGCTTAATGTTTACAAATGTGATCCGACAAAAGGATCTAATCATTTTGAGCTTCCGCTTAAATTAAAAATAGAAAGGCAGTTGTTAATGTACATAACAAAGATGCCTTCTGTTTTAAGTGGGCAATTATATCAGCCCTCAAACCAATAAGTAGATCATACCATTGTAATAGTTATGGTGTTGAGATTACGTCCCCAATAATTGAGGTGAATAACATAAAGATTGACTTCAATGGATTAGCATTCCCGATGGAAATTCGAAAAATAAAAGAGTTCACTCAACGAAACCCTCACATAAGTTTAAATGTTTTCGGGTATGATGAGGAATCTGACAAAATAATTGGACCACTTTACTGCGATGGAGTGGAAATGAGAATCCACATTAATTTATTATTCGTCGACGGACCAACGGCGGGTATTCATGGACACTATGTGTGGATTAAAAATATTTCATCGTAAGTACATTCATTAAATTTGAAAATATCACAATCACCTTACAATTTCAATTTTCATTCACAGTCTACTTGCCAAACAACTGGGTAAACATCGAGTTAAGCGTTGGTTCTGTAATCAATGCTTACAATACTCAACGAGTGAGGAGAGGGCGGCTCAACATACATTGAGATGTAGTCGGGTGGTTACCGAGGGACCAAGAAAGGATCAGAAGATCACCTTTAAAAATCATCACCGTCAGTTGGAGGTTCCGTTCGTCGTGTATGCAGACTTTGAATGTATATTGGAACCAGTATCATTAGATGTAAGTGTAAACACGAAAATTATTAATAAGCATGTGCCAGTAGCATTTGCATACTACATAAAGTGTGCATTTGACTCTGGCTTAGATAAGTTTGTTTCGAAGACAGGAGGTGATGTTGCTCGCACTTTCATTAAAAATTTAACGTCAGATTTGTCCGATTTGTATGAGAACCACATGAAAATAGTGGTTCCAATGCACATGAGTCATAATGAGTTAGATAATTTTAGGAAAGCGACCATTTGCCACATATGTAAGGGTATTTTAAATAATGATAGAGTGAAAGATCATTGTCATTTTACAGGTAGATATAGAGGTGCAGCCCATAATTCCTGTAATCTTAATTACAAGACGGGTGATTTTATCCCCGTATTCTTTCACAATTTCTCCAAATACGATTCTCATTTGTTTGTTAAAGAACTTGGAGAAATTGAGGGGGAAATAAAAGTTATTCCTTTGAATAAGGAATTGTATATTTCAATTTCTAAATATCTCCCTCTAAGGAAAAATATGCTAGAAATCAGGTTTTTGGATACTATCAGATTCATGCCCTCTAGTCTAGACACACTCGCGGGGAATTTGAGTGAGGAGAATTTCAATGTGCTGAAATCACAGTACAAAAACAAGTCAGATTTTGAATTACTTCGCAGGAAAGGAGTTTTCCCATACGAATATTTAGATTCTGTTGAAAAACTAGATGAAACTTCTCTCCCACCAAGATCCAAGTTCTATAGTAATTTAACAGAATCAGAATGTTCAGAAGAGGATTATGCTCATGCCATCCAAGTATGGTATCATTTTAAATGTCGTTCATTGAAGGAATACTTAGAATTGTATTTGAAAACTGATGTTTTATTGTTAACAGACGTTTTCCAAAATTTTAGGGCAATTTGTTCTTCAATTTACAATCTTGACCCAGCCCATTATTACACTACACCAGGATTGTCGTGGGATGCTATGTTAAAAACCACAGAGATTGAACTCGAGTTACTCACTGATATTGATATGATTACATATTTTAAGAGTGGAATTCGGGGTGGGTTGGTGCAATGTAGTCATAGACATACAAAAGCAAACCACAAATACTTAAAAATTTCGATCCTACTAAAGAATCGGAATTTTTAATGTATGTGGATGCAAACAATTTGTATGGATGGGCTATGTCTGAACCACTACCTTACGGTGAGTTCAAATGGTTAGACACGAATCAGATTAAGAGTTTTAATCTAGAAAATATTCATGAAAATAGTGAGTATGGATATATTCTAGAGGTTGATCTAGATTACCCTTACTCAGTTCATGATGAACATAATGATCTACCATTCTGTCCGGATAACAAGCTACCATCAAGCAGTTGTAAAACTCCCAAGTTAATAGCCGATCTCGCTGAAAAGAAGAATTATATCATATACTATAAGACTTTAAAACAGTGTATGAGACATGGCTTGGAATTAAAAAATTCACTCCATCCTTCAATTTAGGCAGAAAGCCTGGCTCAAGAAATATATTGATATAAACACTGAGCATAGGACCAGAGCCAAAAATAATTTTGAAAAGATTTTTTAAATTATTGAACAATGCTGTTTATGGAAAAACCATGGAAAACAGTGAAAAAGGGTGGATGTACGGATAATAACGGAGTGGGAGTATCCAGTTGAAAATAGGAAGTTAGGACGACCCAAATTATGTGCCAGGGATTTAATATCAAAATCTAATTTTCATAGTGCATCAAGGTTCAGTGAAACTATGTATGCAATTCAAATGAAGAGGTTACACAACATTTGTGATAAACCAATTTATTTAGGATTTGTAGTGTTGGAGATGTCAAAATACAAAATGTATGACTTCCATTATGACTACATGAAACCTAAGTTTGGGAAAGCACTCAAATTAAATTATATGGATACGGATTCATTTATTTACAGCATAAAACAAATGATTTTTATGCAGATATTCGGGATGATGTGGAGTTAAAGTTTGACACGTCCGAATATCCAGATGAATTGGCCGAGTTGTATAAGTTTAAGAAATGTAATAAGAAACGATTAGGTTTCTTTAAGGATGAGTTGCATGGTAAACCAATGACTGAGTTTGTTGGTTTACGCTCAAAAATGTATGCGTACACTTATGAAAATTTCGATAACTCTGGTGAAATATGCATCAAAAAATAAGGGGTAAAGGCATGTTGTTTGATGGGCATTTCATTAACAAATTATTCAAATACTTTGTATACAGGAAAGCAAGAACGTTCTAGTATGCAGATGTTTAGGTCTAGAGGGCATGAAATCACTACAGTCAAAGTAACAAAAACTACATTAGATAGTCAAGATGATAAGCGAATAATAGAAGAAGATAAGATTTCAACTATAGCAAGAGCACATTATTTAGTAATACCCTTTGAAATTGAGAGTTCCATATCAATTTTAGAAGCGGAGTCAAGAGTTTGGCACAGCCAAATGATTGCGCTAGAGAACTCACACACTAATCAAACTAGTGTGAACAAAATAAATAATCTTAAAAGAAAGTTGGATAATAATGAAAGTGCGATCAACATTTACGAAGGACAATTAGTATTACATTTCATGTTAATGGATGGGTTGAAAAAAGAAAACTAGATGTTTAGAATAATAAAACAATACTTTATTGAAAATTAAAATGTATAAATTAAAAAATAAAAAATGTTTAAAATTAAGTGTAGATATTAGTAAATTAAGAAAAATAAAAATTATAAATAACTTGAAGATAAAATAAAAAGAAAAATACAAAATTGTTTTCAATCTTATAATATTACAAAATTTCATTCTTATGAATCCAGCTGTCTTCGGTTTTGGGAAACCCAACCAGCGCACTAGAGCTCTATTGCCTTTCTTTTTAACACTTTTTCAACCAGATAAGTGTTAGGAAAACTTGTTTTTTCAGTTCCTCTTTGTAGAAACCACCTTGAATTGGATTCCCATTGAAGTCTTGTAGTAAGTATGTTGTTGGGTAAGTATTTTGTACTTTGCTTATTTTAAAAATTTCAGTTGTCCAATTAGGAGTATAGCCTTTTTCAAATACATGTTTGTACTTGCTGATGCGTACATAATCACCCATTTTCAATTTGCTTCCCGCAAACATTTTAATGTTGTTGTAGACAGTTTTCAAAATATGTTTCTCATTTTTAGTGTTTACATTAACGGGTGGCATTCGTATAGTTCTATGATGTCTATTGTTGTAAACGGAAATTAGTGATTTGAATATATCAACCCACTTGTATGTCCCATTGAAACTAAATTCACGCCACATTAGGTCTTTTAATGATCTATTAAATCGTTCAACAATTGAGGCCTTTAGACTACTAAATGTTGAATAGTGGTTGATTCCATATCGTTTCATTAATATCTTAAATTGGGTGTTAAAGAACTCTTTTCCATCGTCTGTTTGAAGATTTTTGGGGAATCCTCTCCCTGATTGAAATATTTTCTCCATGGCCTCAGCAACATCTTTTGCATTTTTAGACTTTATTGCTTCCCCCCATCCAAATTTTGAGAATGTGTCTATCACTGTTAGCATGTAGCGATACCCATTGTTTGAGTGTGCATACTTCCCCATTTCAACCAAGTCAGCTTGCCATAATTCGTTTATCCCTTTTGTTATGACTCTACGTCTAAGAAAATGCTTACGTGAAGGAGCATGTATTTCATTAATTATTCCCCGTCTAGACATATTTATTACTTTCGAATATGAGAGCGTATAATTTTATCAAGAATATCTGATGTAGTTTTCTCAGTCTTGATTATTCGCTGATCAACTGTAGTCAATTTATCGGATAATAATCTCTCATTCCTTTCTTGATGACTTGAAATCATTGATGTTAGAAAATTTCTCAAATCGTTTACAACTTGGTCCACATATTCTTTTATCGCCAAGTCGGCATTCTCAATTGGTAAGCGACCATTTTTAAACGTCTTCCTTGAATATTATAACTTCCATCATTATCAATGTAGAGTCCTGGTATTTTCTCACGTCGTTTTAAATGAATAGAGATCTGCTTATCATTTACATAACGTCCAAACTTGTCAACAGACATGATGATTATAAGTTCATTTCAATATTATCAATCAATTATATATGAATTTAGTGTATAATTTGAGCCTCTCTCAATTCTTCAATTATTGATGTAATTTCATTAGTATGATTCGTATTTCCAGCTGTTTGAGAGGCAATTAAGAGTTGTAATCGTTCAACCAACTCATTTGGATCGTCCCAATATACATAATTGGGTTTATTCGTCGCGAGTGACATGAAACCAGTCCCAGAAACAATAGATTTTGAGAATTTAGGTGTAGACTCGGCAGTACGTGATTTTGTTAAGAGTGGTTTAATAATTTTTGTATATTTCTTTGCCCTTGTTCCTCTGATCTGTCCATCGGAATTAAAATTTCTCCGGTGCACATTAGTTATCAATAAAATTTCATTATATATTTCTAGATCATTTGAATTATAATTTTGAGGTAGGCGGTGGAATATTAATGAATATAATCCACTTGTAAGACGCCAGTTTTTCCCATCATCCAATTCAATTTTTTGTGAGTCACATTAATATGTGAATTCCCCAACATTAATTGTCCACTTGCATTTTTGTATGGACCATATGTCTTATCCAAAAGATCTTCCCGTGCCAGTTCACTGATATTCAAATTTTTGAGTTGTCCTCATGTTGGATTGATTGACTCGTTATCGAAGGCGTTGAATGTATAGCTGTTTCATTTGATAACACGTTCGATGAATGAGAGGGCTCTTGACTCATTAACGGCAATGATGAATGGGGTGAGTCTTGAACCGGTAATGGAAGCGAAGTGTGGGGGATATTTGCTTCATAAACTTAGTTGATGAATAAGGAGAACCTTCTCTCGCTAACGATTTCGAGGTATGAGGTAAGCCTTCAAACGATGTGTCTTCTATAGCTGGTTGAGAATAGAATTGATCATCATCATTATCATCATCATCATCATCATCTTGAGCATTAACACTATCCATCCCCAATCCAATGCCTTCTCAATATCATATTTAGGTTTCGAGAATTGACTCTTAGCACTGTGAAATGTGAGTTTCCTTTTCTTGTTAGGTGGTGTGTTTCTCTCTCGGTCGATTGGAGTGTAGTTTTGCATAGTTTTTTCCAGTCTCAACATTATTGAACTCTGATGGTATCAATGTCTGAAATTTTTGTTATCATTCACAAGTTCATGTAGTGGTTCAGTTATAGGTTTAAATGTTTCCTCCAGACCAATACTGTTCTGACTTTTGAGTTGTTTAAGATCAGAAAATTTTTTTAGAGCATTTCGGCTTTTAGTTAATTGAGTTAAAACTTTTTGATTCATTTTCTTTCAAATTTATCTCATTCAACTGTTAGTGGGTTAATGATTATTTCAGTCTTGTGGTCATTAGTGTACTGTGATCTATTTTACGAAACATAACCATATATAACCAATTAACAGATACATTAGCATGTTTTTATGAAGAGAGTTGGTTGTACAGATCAGATACCTGGTTGTACAGATCAGGTACCTGGTTGTACAGATCAGGTACCTGGTTGTATCGAACAGCTAGCTGTTCTTCTAAACAGACCTGGTTGTACAGATCAGGTATCCGGTTCTGATAACAGACCTGTTTCTGTTAACAGATCTGTTTCAATTTCCCATATCCCCATCTAAAATTATGAAATTAAATTTTCAATTACATTTATTCACACAATGTAAAAAGGAGAACAGTGGCTGAAAAGAAAGCTGAAAATTCCCCAATTTCCCATTCCCTAATGAAAATTTCGAATTTATATTTCATTAACATTTATTTATAATAAGTATCAGAACTAATAAAGCTGGAAAAGAAAGCTGAAAAAGAAGGCTGAAATTCCCCAAATTTACCAGTCCCCATTTAAAATAATTTTGTTATTTTATTTTGATAATATAATTTATTGTTTTGTATATATTTTATTACATTTTCAATTTGAATAGAATTTCTCCATCATCCTGTTTTGTTATGGTATAATTACCAGTATTTAATTCTTTAATGTATACAGTTTCAACTTTATCATAACATTTCGGGAGATAAATTAAATAGTTTTCCAATGTTAATTTTAGCGAATTGCTATTAAATTTACTAGGAACCTTCGACGCTTCATATATCCTGAATTCCGTATTCCTTGGAAGAGCGCGGAAAGGGAGCTTCTGTTTCTTCTTGATTCCATTCAAATATTTCAGTGTTGATTCAATCTCCATGTCATTGGCGAGGAATTGAATGTCCTCAGCAAGAGGAGTAATAAGAGGAAGATTAACTTCGGTGAAGTTAATCTCCTCTCCGTTGCTAACCTCAAACGATGGATTCATCCTGATTATTTGGGGTCTGTGTGTGTGTGTGTGTGTGTGTGTGTCTAGTACTGCTGCTGCTGCTGATACTGCAGTTCTCGTTGTTGTTGATGCTGCTGTTGGTGAGGATGTTGATGATGGTGATGATATTGTTGTTGTTGCTGGTGCTGCTGGTGTTGTTGAGTGATGAGTGGTTATGACTGAATGATATTTTCCTTCGAGTGGCTAGCTGATTTTATACTTCTCACTCCCCTTCCACTGTTGTTTTCAAAGGTTTTCATTAGCTAAGGACGTTTTCCTTTGATTGGTTGACTTTCTAGCTGTTGCTAGCTGTAGGACTTCTCAAGTGCTAGAGAAGGACAACCATCCCACTGATAAGTGTCTCCCTACTCTTCAACCGACATACACCACATTAAAAATTCTAAACACAAATGTCCACAGTTTACAGTCCCAAAATTTTGAAAACGTTCATAATTGTACTTAATGTTTTTCCTAAATATCTGACTACTTCTAATGGTGGTTGTAAATTCCCAAAACTATCGAAATAATAAGAATCTGATCCTCTCTTGTAATATGCTACCCAATGCGTTCCATTCGATATTGAGTCTGCTAAATTTATTATTCCACACTCGAAATGATGTGGAAATTTGGGTAATTGATCCTTCATATAAACGCCTCGAAAATGAGGAATCTTTCTAAAGGCAAACTTCATTATATCAAAGTTTGATAATGCTCTCTTGGGTAGCTTACCTATTAGTTTTTGAATGCGTTTTTGACTTTGATTATTTCTAGCAAATGATATACCATATCCATTTTTGTATGGTTGTAAATACAAGCCAGCTCCCAATGCAACCGTTTCCATTTTTTATTATGTCTCTTGTTTTCCTCTAGATGTTGTTTAGCCATCTTTGCATTGTTAATAGATTTTACTATTGCTGCACTACCTGACGCCAAACTACCCACAGCGCTCAGAGCTGTTAAAATTGGGACAAGTGGCAAGAACCCACCTATCTTGGGTACATTTATAATACGTGGAATAACAACATTTTTCCTACATCCCATCGAGTTTGATACTGCTTTACGTGCAACTTTTATTGCACTCAAGATATCAAGCGGTTTATTCTTTTCAATTCCTTTGTAGCCTTTTTGATTATTGTAGTCAATGATGTTTTCACTCTTTTCTTTCTCTCCTGATTTGATCCCATTCCAAATTTTTCTTCGTCTTCATCATGTTTGTTACAAAGTATGCTGCTGCTCTCTCTCAATACTACTGTCTAACGCTTTTACACGATTCCAAGCCTTTTCAATTAAAACTGAGTCAGCTTTATGACGTTCACTCAACTCTTTACTGTTTGAATATGCAATATCATGCTCTCTACACGCTTCATCCAAACCATTAATTCCACGATCACCACGTGCTAATCGTTTCTCTAACTTTGTTCCAGGTCCACAGTAATTGTATCCAGGTATATGAGCCTCAAAAGGTAGAGAGTCTATTATATTGTTTACAAGACCACTACCCTGTTTGAATTTTGATTTTGAACTAATTAAATTATAAAAACGTTTGGCCATTTTATAGCAACCTCAATCATCAAACGTTTCCCATTGAATGAAGTACTTATCTCACTAACATGCGTTTTTTAAGACATAAGAAAAGCATACTAGTACGAAACATTGAGGGTGGTGGACATGGAGAGAATAATCAACAACCTCGACATAGTGTTTTGCTACCCAATACAATTAGAGCATTAATTGTTGGACCATCAAATTGTGGAAAAACCAATGTGATGCTTAGTCTTATAGAGAGTCCCAATGGTCTCAAATTTGAAAATATTTATGTATTTTCAAAGAGTTTATACCAACCCAAATATGAATATTTGGAAAAACTTATCAAACCAATTCAAGGAATGGGATATTTTACATTCTCCGGAAACGATGCAGTGTTATCACCGCACGAAGCTAAAAATAATTCCATTATGATATTCGATGATGTGGCATGTGAAAAGCAGGATAATATCCGAAACTATTTTTGTATGGGAAGACATAAGAATATTGATTCATTCTATTTATGTCAAACATACACACATATACCGAAGCATTTAATACGTGACAATGCTAATTTTATTATAATGTTTAAACAAGATGATTTGAATATGCGTCATATATATCGAGATCACGTAAACAGTGACATGGACTATGAATCATTTATGGAAATTTCACGAAAATGCTGGGAGGAGAAATTTGGATTTCTACTAATCTCTAAAGATGATGATATGAAAAATGGGCGATACAGAAAAGGCTTTGATCAATTCATTATACTTTAAAAATATGAATATAAAACTAATGATATGATGATTAAACAACAGTTCAAACTCAGACTTCAAAATGTCTACATCACTAACATTTGCATTAAATGGAAACACATCAGTTATAACCGAAAATTTTTTCCCACAAATTGAATTAAATAGAAATTATGAGTGTGCTCTCATTGACTTTCACACATACAATTCTATACCAAACGTAGATAGAGGGAACAATCTATTTCATATTGGAAATAAATGTATAGAAATACCTGTTGGATCGTATGAACTCGAAGAGATTGCAACATATATTATTGATGTCCTAAAGGGGTATGGTTCTTATGATGAGTTAAAAATAGAAACCAACAATAATACGCTGAAAGTTCAAGTTACTACTAAAAAAGAAACAGTATATTTTAATCGTGAACGAAGTATTGGAAAGCTATTTGGATTTGGTGCACGTATTCTAAAACCGCACAATACTGAAATTTATGTCTCAGATAATCCTGTGAATATTTTAAAAGTAAATACAATTAGATTGGAATGCAACATTATCAGTGGCTCATATGTAGGTAATAGACCAAATCATGTGCTTCATGAATTTGGAATCAATGTTCCTCCGGGATATAAAATGAGTATTACACCACGAAACTTGATTTATTTACCTATCAACACTAGAGAAATAAGCACGCTCGAAGTACGGATAACTGATCAAGAGGGGAATTAATCAATTTTCGAGGGAAACTATATCAATTCGTCTTCATTTACGAGCAACAGAATGATTATTTATAATAAAAGGTCGTTACATCACCTCACAACTCCCATTACTAAATGTAAAGGTGAAGTGAAAACACCATCATCATTATCATCTCGAGGACCATCATATCCACGACCTGCGGTATCATTAAAAATAAACTGATTTTAAAATCACTTGGATTTAATATTCAATAAAATTACTACCTTCATTTCAAATGAATGAAATTTTTTGTGCAAGATAAACCTCACAATGATGAGAGTATCACGAAAAAGAATATCACACTTATTACCCATATCAGCAGAACTTCAAAACAAATGATGAAGTTCGTATTACAATACAAAACCAAGATTTGTATGTATTACCGTCTGAAAGTTTCCTCCACTTTGAAGGAACACTTAGTAAAATTACTAACCAAAATTCGGGCACAAGTACAACAAATGATGTTGCCGGCTTGCTTAAAAATAATTGCATGGCCTATTTTTGGATGAAATAAGATATGAATTGAACGGATGCGAACTGGATAGAACACGGTTTACTGGAATCTCATCTACTCTGAAAAACTTTCTTTCCATTGGTCGACAGGAGTCTCTATGTTATCGTAATGCCGGGTGGAGTGGAGGAGAGAGTATATCTTGCGGAGGTCATTTCAGCTTTTCATTACCACTAAAAATGCTAATGGGATTCGCTGAAGATCATAAAAAAGTTATATTAAATTGTAAACATGAACTCATTCTCTTGCTAGCTAAAAATATGAATGAAATGTTTGAAAAAACGGTCGGAGGTATTGAATATAAAATTGCTATACAGAACATTAGCTGGAAAGTACCCCACATTGTTCCAAGCGATACTACTAAAATTAAAATGTTCAATGTAGTCAAAAGTGGAGCTACACTTCCACTTTCATTCCGCAGCTGGGATTGTTATATAAATCCCTCGTTGGTACAGGGGACTCATCATGTATGGAACGTTAAGCTAGCTGCAAATAGAGAACGTCCACGGTTTGCAGTCATTGCGTTTACATTAAATGGCAATCTAATTACAAACAATTTGAGAAATGCAAAAGTGTATTTAAATTCTGAAGTCTATCCATATGAAGATTTAAATGTAAAATTCAATGAAAATCGGTTTGCTGCCTTGTATGATATGTACGTGAAATTTCAAGAGAGTTACTACAACCGTGAGCCTCGTCCACTTTTATCACCACTAGACTTCAAGTCAAAGGCTCCTATTGTTGTTGTTGATCTTTCATATCAAAACGAGTCGGTCAAATCAGGGCCAATTGATGTTAAAATTTCAACTGAATTAAGAGTACCAAGTGAGTTGAATACAAAGGTATATTGCCTTCTCATTCACGATCGTCTAGTTGAATATACCCCACTGACCGGATTAGTTCAACGTATCGTATAATTTTTTCTCAAAATATTTCTTCATTCACCTTTTGGAAATCATTACGAGTAGACGTCAACGGATCGAAAGAAATTTAAAATGATATTGATTGAAAACAATACCAACTCCACAACTCATATTTCGATACAACAACTTATAACTGGAATAAATAATTTTATGAAAATGTTTAACGATAAAATTTTTCCTGAACACATGGAATATTTATCAGAATCATTGAAATATTTTAATAATAGAATATGTGATGGACCATTGGTTTCTAATGTTCATGGTGAACATTTCGCATCCTGCTGTTGGGCTCATAACGATGTGGAGGATGGAGTCGATACATGTGCCTGTCATTTCTATACTGTTCGCTCACAAAAATCAAGAAAAATTATAAAATGTATGTTAGTTTAGAGAATCGATTTTAAACAATGTATTTGGAAATAAAATTATGTTACATACAGAACATGCAAAGAAGAATACTATATCTTTACGGGAAATGGAATTTTTACAGCTCTATTCGGTTTTCTTTCAGATTTTCTATTTTATCTTCAAGTGTCTTGGAAATGGTGTTGTACTCTCGTCTGAATTACATCACATGCGTCACGTGCAAGACGCCTTCGATCGTTTTTCAGGTAGCGTTGGGTTTCCGAATATATTTCATCACGTTTCGTAACGTTGATTCGTGTTAGACGTTCACGTATTCGATCGTCTTGGATGTGGCGCTGCGTCACGTCATCACATCGTCCTTCCTCCGCTCCGATTTCGAATACATTCGAAATGACGAGACAAGTGGGCGCCACACCTTCGTTCGTTTTACAGATAGCGTGGCGCCTACGATCGTTTTACAGCTAGCGATGCTAGCTAGCGTGCAAGGCGCCTTCGATCTACAAATCGTTTTCGACTGCGACCCCGACCCCTCACCGTCTCGTCTCGGGACACACGATCTCGAGAGCGTATCGTAGCACGTGTTCGTTGCACGTTTTCGCCCTCGATCTACGAATCGTTTTCGATTGCGACCCCGACCGCGATCCTCACCGTCTCGTCTCGATCTCGAGAGCGTATCGTAGCACGTGTTCGTCATACGTTTTCGCCTTCGATCTACGAATCGTTTTCGATTGCGACACCGACCCCGATCCCTCACCGTCTCGTCTCGACCTCGAGAGCGTATCGTAGCACATGTTCGTTGCACGTTTTCGTCCTCGATCTACGAATCGTTTTCGATTGCGATCCCGAGTGCGAGACCGATTGCGACCCCGACCTCGAGGGCGTGTCGGGACAAGCGATCTCGACTCCGACCCCGAGGGCGTCTCGGGACAAGCGATCTCGACCCCGACCCCGACTCCGAAGGATTTGTCTGACGAAACGCCCCGACCCCGATCCCGATCCTTTCATCGCCCCGTCTCGGGTCGCGTACGATTCGTCACACAAATCCCACACTTGTCATTTCCACAGCTAACCCTAATTAAATTGCATCTTTATTACCTCACACTTGACATTTCAAGAGGTTACCCTAATTAAATTGCATCTTTATTACCCCTAAATTGACATTAATGACATGTGACCCTAATTAGTACTTCCTTGTACAGAAATGTGGTAAACTTAATCTAATGACTCAGTCATAAATTATAATAACCCAGTCATAAATGATATAAAACCCAGTGTGTAAATTGTAACAACCCAGATTAAAAAACACAGTTTTAATCGTAAGTAAACCCCGAATTGTATAATAACCCAGTGGTCGACTTTTAAATCCACTTTCAATTGTAACTTCACCACACTGTAAAGAGGGATTAACGGCCAACAACAAAAGCTTTGGCACAGCTGTGCTCTCCCCATCAGCTGTCGGTACACCAAAACAGATGGTCTACATAAACGACAGTAGCCAGATATAGTTGCCGACTCGCACTGCTAAACGGAGAACTGCTTCCAAGCAGGTTGGCTTCATCTGTTGTCGAAGAACAACTTACTGTTGGCAAGCCTCGCCTCAATCGCTAGCTACGGATTGTGCTGCTCCTTATTGTCTCATCGCGGGCGAAGGCGAATAGTTTTTGTTGGATTATTGTTAGTTTAAATTGTTTAGTTAAAATGTGCATTTTTAAGTGAATGTTTATAATTGTTGTAAGTGTATTATGATGTGGCGAGAAAATTGAAACAACAACTTTTCTTGGGCACTCATAATGCAAGTACCACGGTATTGCTGTATAAAGTAACAACTGCAATCGTTTTAGAATGCATATAAGGCACCATATATAGGCAAAATATCTTTTAAAAATTGTATTTAGTTGTAAAATTTCTTGTTTCTGTATTGCCTGCAAAGAATTGCACTAGCAGATCATAGCAGCCAGCTTTTACGCTTGCGCAAAAGCTTTATTGTTATTGTTTATCCACAGCTGCACCACAGACAGTCACTAACACAAGGAAAGATCTTTCTGCGTGGGAGTCGCCAAATGTATGTAAGTCTGTTTCACTTTTACTAAATGATAATATATACATATGAGTACGAGCTCTTGGTGCATCTCACCATAGCGCGGCTGCAGCTGCTACTGCAGTCCCAGCGGTCAATGACCTTGTAAGGTGTTCATATACCAGCCTGCGTTGAGTGACAGCCATCAGCTGATTCTCATACAATTGCTTGCGCAGAGCTTTTCTGTTTAAAAGATAAATCATGTTTGCCTATATTTATTGCGTATTTCATCATTCTCAATGTGTAGGGGTGAGCAACGTCCGTTAATTGCAGTTTGAATTTGAATTGTATGGCGGTATCGATATTTGCGACGCGACTGTTGTGCAAGCTAACAGCTGCTCGCGATAACATCTGCATTCGATGATTGATGCACTCGCCAATAGATGTTGGTATATTATTAATTATCTATCGAATATTTGCAGTGAGTTGGCAGGATCACTTCTGCCATTCACATAGGTATCGTATTAAATAATATCGATATCTAACTTAGATTAATCAAGCAATATCGATATTCACGCTTAATCTAGGCTAGACCATCACTTTTCAATTCGAAAGCTACAAAGATAGTGTGCCGCAGCCAAAATATTAAAAATAAATCTGACGGCATCCGTCATAATATTATATATATATTTTATTGGTGTTGTTCGGGGAGTGCGCACTTTTCAAAGTGCATTGTTTTGATTTTCTTTGGCCCTCTCGTTGGTTTTACAAGGTACGTAGCGAGATAACCAAATTTCATAATTTTAATTGGTACGTTTTTCCTGGTGTAGGATATTGTGTGTAATCACGTGGCAACGACCACAGTACAGCACACATCAACTGATCTGCAACTGCAGAGGCCCCGCGCCAAAAAGCGTGGCAACAACTTTGCAAAGGGAGTTGCCACCATACGCCTAGATATTTGCACTTGAGTCACCAGTTTAGTGACGCCGAGGACAGCAAGAGGCTGTAGAAGCGACGCCATGCGTTGCTAAAACGGTTCCAGAAGGAACCCAAGCTTCGGATAAACTCTTTTGAGAGAGAACGGATTAGCATAGAGCTGATCGTGGCCACTTCTCGTTACCAGTGTGGAAGCTGCACCATGCGCTGCTGAGGCTGCGAGTTTCGCAGACTCGTTGCTACGACTCGCTGCTATGTGTTGCCGAGCCCGCACCACTCGTCGGCATTAAAATCTTTGCCGCCACTCGTCGTCGCATCCCTGATTGGATGTAGTGTTGACAGTGCGATTGTCACTGGAGGCCACTGCTGATTTTCGTTGCTGCTTCTGACGCCGCCGATAGTGCTGTTGCACTCACTGCCGCCTTGGTTGCCGTTTCTTTTCTCGTATACAATTTTTCTTGTCCATACAAAAGTTCAACAATATAAAGTAAATTCAATTAAAATAGTATTGAAATATAATTCATATTTGAATTTAAATTTAAATTTTATATTTAGTATTATATTTTAAGTTAGATATAATCCAATAGTAAGTCCTCATATGGGTATGGTATGTATATAATATTATATCAAAGCTGTTAGATATTCTAATCCTTTTGAAGTTCACCCAGCTCATCAACTCATCAATCATCACAGGCCTGTCGATATCGATGCAGTATAAAAAAATCAGCGTATAATGAGTATGTGTAAGTACGGCATAGCCGCACAAAAATCGTTTGTAATTTGTATATGACAGCTATTATTTTTTTGTTATTATTATTCTTATTAGTATTATATTCATACCCATCCTATTAGGAAATACTAGGCAAAATTAATATAGTAGGCAAATAATGCATAAAATGAAGTTATGTACATGCATTATAGTATTTTTGAATTCTTTTGGTACTAATCTCTTTGAATAATCATGAAGTCGAAATAAATTATAAAGTAATGGGCACCTGATATTACTTGTTGTTGCTTAAATTGGGTAAAGGCATAGAGCCAGAAGCTTTTACAGGTTGGGAGGGTAAAGAAGAAGAACATAACCATCTTCGTTCTTCATATTTATATATTGAATGCATATACTTCTTAACCGGTCTATCGGTTGATAACCTATACTGTTTGTTCCCGTCTTAACTCTGTCTACCTTCTTTTTATCTGTGTGGCACGGTAGCTTACTAGGTGGCAAAAGACCCACCCCACTTTCCCTGAGCTTTAGTCGACAATGTAAGCAGAGTATGCTTCCAGTTGGCTGCCCACTCAACGGGTCGTCTTATTATAAGACGATACCCAAGACGTGTGGGCCGGAGATAGTAATACAAAAATGCGCTCTAAATGGAGTCGCCATTTAAATAAAATGGCGCCCAAACGTGGAGCCGGAGATAGTAATACAAAAAAATCCAAATCTTTAGTAGTGCAGTGTGTCAGCTGTTTGATTATTCGGAAGAGTAGGTAGTCTGCTAATTTTCGTGGAGCCTAACCAATAATCAATCAAGTTGGCCAATATAATACTAACCATAGTTAGTAGTCTCTAAAGCTTATTCGACTTGTCATCTTATCACGCTGGAATGTTAGAATTAACCTCAGGTTGATCTAAACCAAGTGATAGATTTCAGTTATCAGTAAGTTTAATATTCTGTTTGAATGAGTGAGAAAATTGAGATTGCTCTTGTTGGATTATTTCGGCAAGTTCCTCTTTTCCTTCATCAACTAATCAAAGATTCAGTTCATTTACTAAGAAGTATTGCAGGATATATATATTTGTTTTATGCAACAAGTAATAAAAGGATAAGTCCCAATTAAAAGATTTTTGAGAGAGAATAAATAATTTTGTTGAATATTATTTTCTGAATTTAAATAATATTGTTGAATATTATTTTATTGTTGTTGTTATATAATAATATTGTTGAATATTATTTTCCGAATTTAAAATTGTATAGGAAAACAAATTTCATTATGGCAGTTATGCGTAGTACAGAGGATTTAGTTTCGTTAAGCAACGTGGCCCAAGAATCCATTCTCTGCACTATTTGCAGCTTATACCGAAACACGGTGTAAACATAAATTTTATAGTTCTTGTTTGTCAGAGTGGTTAAATGGTAATACCACTTGTCCAAATTGTAGGCAGCCATGTACTCTTACACATAGTGCCGAGAATTTGTCACGTATGGCAGGTGCCAATTCACGAACCACATTGGGTAGACCTCGAGGTGCGAGTAATAATCCCGCCAGAGCTATTCCAAGAAATCGTCCAGTAACTAGGTCGACCAATAGAAACACCCAAAATACACGCCAATCAGTTGGTGCTGCAACTAGGCGAGACTCAGGTAGATTCGTTCCTATTAGCAATGTGAGTAATGAGGATCACATTCAACAAATGATATCAAGTTCTTTAGAAGCTCATAGAACAAGTATTGCTGCAGCAGTGTCTGAGCAAATTAACACGGCTTTACGTAACTTGAATCTTTCTTCCTTTCGAAGAGGATCTCGAGACGAGTCACAGCTCGAATGGGATAACGAGATTCCTGACAATGTGCCAAGAGCTAATGACTCTAATTCGAGAAACATAGCCTCAGATGGACGTACGAACATGAGTGACTACTCCACTGATAGGCATGACCGAATTTCAATGTTATTTCTAATTGGAAAATTAAGTTTTCTGGTTCAGCCAATGATCTTCCTATAGAAGATTTTATATATCGTATTAATTGTCTTACGACCCAATATTTCAATGGCAACTTCGACGTATTGTATCAATTTGCCAATTTACTCTTTTCCGGTTCTGCTCTTTTCTTTTATTGGCGAGTTCATAAGACAGCAGGTCATATGAATTGGTTTGAGCTATGTAATAAGTTACGAGAACGTTATCAAGATCAAAGATCGGATCGAGATATTAAGCAGGCTATGAGACACAGAAAGCAATTAACCAATGAGACTTTTGATGACTTTCTGGATGCGATGGTGGCTATCGCAGATTCTCTCAAAACCCGTTATCGGAGTTTGATATCATAACAGAAGTCAGACATAATCTGAGATCTGATCTGAAGCACGAGTTATTGCATATAGATAGTCTAGCTATATTGCGAAGAGAATGCCATAGACACGAAGATTTCTTTAGAAACACGCGTTCGAGACAGCGTGAGATTATTTCTAGGAGAGTTGTCAATGCCATTTCTCATGATGGGGATTCTGATAATCAATCTGTATCAGAACCTGAATCGAATGAAGAAATCTGTGCCTTACTTGAAAAACAAAAGTTAAAATGTTGGAATTGTGATGAATCTGGTCATCGTTATCACGATTGTCTAAAAACTCGTCGCATTTTCTGTTTTGGTTGTGGCTTAAAAGACAAGTATAGCCCTACTTGTCCCAAATGTCGACCAGCACAGGAAAACTTAACGAAGGATGTTCTCCAAATTCAAACGAGGAACATCCGACACTAGCCTGGGATTCCAACATAATGACTTCTCTACCTGACACGACTTTACAACCCCTGACATTTCTTATCAATCACCAGATTTAAAATTTTATCGATCGTTCAAGCCATATCATGAACGTCTGCGAGATTATCGTTTGCGTCGAGCAGAAATTTTTAATGCCAACGCATTGTTTGTCAAAAGCCGTTCTTCTCAACGACTGAAAGCATTTTGGGAAAATAGACGAAGATTAAAATGCTTTACTATTTCCTCTATAGTGCACAAGAACAATGATATTCGTCCGTTTACACAGATTTGTTTTTCGACAAATCTTATTTAGCTCTCCTCGATAGTGGCGCTAATAAAAGTGTGATTGGATACGCTCTTGCAGAACACATCTCTATGAAACACAAATTTAAGAAAATTAAAGGTTTTGTTCATACTGCGGATGGTTTAAAGCAAGCTGTTGCTGGTACAGTTAGCATTCCCATCACTTTTAATTCTAAGATTAAGGATTTCGAATTTTTGCTCATACCGTCCATTAAACAAGATGTGATTTGTGGTATGGATTTCTGGAAGGCCTTTGACATTTCCATTTCGCCTTCGTTCACTATTAATGAGATCAAAGCTGAGTCGTCAGTTGATTCATCTGGCCTTGATCTTTCTGTGTCGCAGACAGCTAAATTGAATTCCGTAATCGGATATTTTCCTTCATCAGATCGTGATGGCCTAGGTGAAACCTCACTCATAGAGCATAATATTGATACAGGCAATATCAAACCCATTAGGCAAAGATTCTACTCTTTGTCGCCAGCTAAAGAGAAGTTGCTGTGCGAAGAAGTAGATCGAATGATTAAGATAGGCGTAATCGAAGAAGCTCCCACTTCGCCGTGGTCTTCTCCTGTCACGTTAGTCGTTAAACCAGGGAAGATTCGATTCTGTTTAGATGCTCGCAAACTCAACGCGGCGACAGTAAAAGATGCCTATCCATGCCTATATTGGATGGTCTCTTAAGTCGACTTCCTTCGGTGCAATGCATATCGAAAATCGACTTAAAAGACGCATTTTGGCAAATACGTTTGGATTCGGATTCTCGTCCGAAAACTGCTTTACAATACCCAACCGACCTCTATATCAATTTAAACGTATGCCTTTTGGTCTTACTAATGCTCCTCAGACTATGTGCAGATTGATGGATCAAGTTATACCGTATCAGTTAAAATCGCATATATTTGTATATCTTGATGATCTGCTAGTCATGTCAGCAAGTTTTGATGAGCACTTGGAGCATTTGTCTACAGTTGCTACACAATTGCATAAAGCGGGACTGACGATAAATGTCGGAAAAAGTAAGTTTGGTTTACGCCAAGTAGATTATCTTGTAGGAGAAGGTACTCTCAAATAAACCCTAACAAAATACAAGCCGTGGATGAGTTCCCAGCTCCAAAAACACGGAAACAACTAAGAAGATTTTTAGGTCTGGATGGTATCAGCGATTCATTTCCCAGTATTCTACAGTCATATTTCCCTAACTGAATTATTAAAAGAAAAATCGTATGAATGGAATAACGTAGCTCAAGTGGCCTTTGATGAAATCAAACGCAAGCTGTGTACTGCTCCATTTCTAATTCATCCAAATTATTCAAAGCCATTCGTTGTACAATGCGACGCTTCGTCTTATGGAGTAGGCGCTGTATTAGCTCAAGTGGATGAATCAGGAAGCGAGAGACCCATCGCTTTTATGTCCAAAAGCTAAATAAAGCCCAACGAAACTATACAGTGACTGAGCTTGAATGCTTAGCGGTTGTTCTTGCAATAAAAAATTTAGAATGTATATCGAAGGACAGTCTTTTAAAGTCGTAACTGATCACGCAAGCCTACGTTGGTTAATGAACCAATCAGACTTGAGTGGGAGGCTGGCTCGATGGGCAATTAAATTACAGGGCTTTTCTTTTGATATTGAACACAGAAAAGGAAGTGAAAATGTAGTAGCTGATGCACTTTCTAGATCCTTCGAAGAAGTGACAGAAATCGCAGCAGTAGAGTTAGAACTGTTCCCGGAAATAAATCTCGATTCCGATGCCTTTCAATCACCTGAATATTGTAAGTTAAGAGATAGCTATCAAGAAGCTGCTTTACCTGATTTTCAAGTAATCGACCAATTCATTTATCATCGTTGCGCATTTAATCAGGATTGTTGGAAATTATTCGTTCCAGGCGAATTACGACAATCAGTGATCAGAGCTGCTCATGATCAGCCAACTTCTAGTCACTGTGGCATAGCTAAATGCTTAGAACGACTGAGAAGGAGATTGTTTTGGCCCAAGATGGTTGTCGATGTTCGTAACTATATTAAAATTGCGATATATGTAAAACCACTAAATATCCAACGTGCAACTTAAAACCTCCGATGGGAAATAAAGTATCGAGTGACAGACCTTTTCAGAGGTTATACATCGATTTTATTGGTCCTTTTCCGCGCACTAAAACGTAGGAATTTTCATCATCCTTGACCATTTTTCTAAGTTTACCTTTCTTAAACCAGTAAAGAAATTTACATCGCAAGTTATTATCAATTATTTAAGAGATGATATCTTTGCATGTTTTGGAGTACCGGAAGTTATAGTTAGCGACAATGGCACTCAATTTAAAAGCCATGAGTTCACTAACTTTATTTCCAAATTCGGAGTTCAGCATATAAGAACAGGTGCGTATGCTCCGCATTCAAATGCAGCCGAAAGAGTTAATCGCTCCATTAACGCAGCCTTAAGAGCTTATATACGGAGTGATCAGCGGGTGTGGGACATTTATTTTAAGAAATTCCATACACCAGTCGATTGGTATATCTCCATATTCGACTGGTCAGTATTCGGATAACATATGACTACACACGGTCAAGATTTTAAAATGCTTAGAAATCTTGACTTGCTTAGCGATGGAACGGAAGGTTTAAATGGAATTGATCAATTTCAGAAGATTCGTGCAGACATTGAAAAACATCTCACAATGGCTTATGAGAAAAATCAGCAGATGTATAATTTGCGTAGTAGACCACGTTCTTTTGAAGTTGGACAACAAGAGGTCAAACGGAATTTTGCATTAATGCCAAGTTAGCTCCGGTTGGAATCAACGCTCGCTTTAAAAAGAAAATTGGCAATTCTTTATACTTATTGGAAGATCTAACAGGGAAAGAATTAGGCACATTCCATGCTAAAGACCTTTGGTAGTTTCTTGTTCACCCTTTTTCAAATTCAATCTTCGTCGTAAAGACTCACATTGAACTTGTGGTGTAGGGGTGAGCAACGTCCGTTAATTGCAGTTTGAATTTGAATTGTATGGCGGTATCGATATTTGCGACGCGACTGTTGTGCAAGCTAACAGCTGCTCGCGATAACATCTGCATTCGATGATTGATGCACTCGCCAACAGATGTTGGTATATTATTAATTATCTATCGAATATTTGCAGTGAGTTGGCAGGATCACTTTTGCCATTCACATAAGTATCGTATTAAATAATATCGATATCTAACTTAGATTAATCAAGCAATATCGATATTCACGCTTAATCTAGGCTAGACCATCACTTCTCAATTCGAAAGCTACAAAGATAGTGTGCCGCAGCCAAAATATTAAAATAAATCTGACGGCATCCGTCATAATATTATATATATATTTTATTGGTGTTGTTCGGGAGTGCGCACTTTTCAAAGTGCTTTGTTTTGATTTTCTTTGGCCCTCTCGTTGGTTTTACAAGGTACGTAGCGAGATAACCAAATTTCATAATTTTAATTAGTACTTTTTTCCTGGTGTAGGATATTGTGTGTAATCACGTGGCAACGACCACAGTACAGCACACATCAACTGATCTGCAACTGCAGGGCCCCGCGCCAAAAGCGTGGCAACAACTTTGCAAAGGGAGTTGCCACCATACGCCTAGATATTTGCACTTGAGTCACCAGTTTAGTGACGCCGAGGACAGCAAGAGGCTGTAGAAGCGACGCCATGCGTTGCTAAAACGGTTCCAGAAGGAACCCAAGCTTCGGATAAACTCTTTGAGAGAGAACGGATTAGCATAGAGCTGATCGTGGCCACTTCTCGTTACCAGTGTGGAAGCTGCACCATGCGCTGCTGAGGCTGCGCGTTTCGCAGACTCGTTGCTACGACTCGCTGCTATGTGTTGCCGAACCCGCACCACTCGTCGGCATTAAAATCTTTTGCCGCCACTCGTCGTCGCATCCCTGATTGGATGTAGTGTTGACAGTGCGATTGTCACTGGAGGCCACTGCTGATTTTCGTTGCTGCTTCTGACGCCGCCGATAGTGCTGTTGCACTCACTGCCGCCTTGGTTGCCGTTTCTTTTCTCGTATACAATTTTTCTTGTCCATACAAAATGTTCAACAATATAAAGTAAATTCAATTAAAATAGTATTGAAATATAATTCATATTTGAATTTAAATTTAAATTTTATATTTAGTATTATATTTATAATATATAATTATATAAGTACGGCATAGCCGCACAAAAATTGTTTGTAATTTGTATATGACAGCTATTATTTTTGTTATTATTATTCTTATTAGTATTATATTCATACCCATCCTATTAGGAAATACTAGGCAAAATTAATATAGTAGGCAAATAATGCATAAAATGAAGTTATGTACTAATGCATGTAGTATTTTTGAATTCTTTTGGTACTAATCTCTTTGAATAATCATGAAGACGAAATAAATTATAAAGTTATGGGCACCTGATATTACTTGTTGTTGCTTAAATTGGGTAAAGGCATAGAGCCAGAAGCTTTTACAGGTTGGGAGGGTAAAGAAGAAGAACATAACCATCTTCGTTCTTCATATTTATATATTGAATGCATATACTTCTTAACCGGTCTATCGGTTGATAACCTATCCTGTCTGTTCCCGTCTTAACTCTGTCTACCTTCTTTTATCTGTGTGGCACGGTAGCTTACTAGGTGGCCAAAGACCCACCCCACTTTCCCTGAGCTTTAGTCGACAATGTAAGCAGAGTATGCTTTCAGTTGGCTGCCCCTCAACGGGTCGTCTTATTATAACGACTCCCAAGACGTGTTCGTTACAAATGATTCAAAATTTCAAATTTCAAAATTCTTAAGGTATTAGTAATTTTCAAACCGAAAATAATTATTTATATTATATTTATGCTAGATCATATTTTATATTTATAGGTTAATTATTTCTAGTTTTTCTTTATATATTTTTTTGTCTTTTTGCCTTATTTTAATAATTTCCGCCTCATACACACTTACTATGTTAGTCCGTTAATCTACTGATTTATTTATTTTTCTTGTAATTTTTCTTGTCATTTAATAATGTTTGTTAATATTCAAATTATTTTTGTTATCTATTAATAAATTAAGTATGTCCGCTTAATTGTTTAATTTTATTTGGAACAATGCATCACCAAGCAGGAGTAGGTTAGCCGAATCACTGTCTTTTGGGATCCTGCCAACTTTTTAATTTTTGGCATTTGAATGCAGGATCACGGTAGGGTGGGCGTCTGCACACAATAACAGCTGTGGTGCATTAGAGAGTGGCTCCGTCTTCTTTGTTAACCTACCTTCCTCTCCTTCCCTTTCTCCCTCTTTCACTATTGCTCAATGTAACCTCCCCTTTACACTCCTACTCCTCTGTCTTCCCACATGTACGCAAATTTTAAAAGTATTATTATTATAAGTGGTGCGTCCTATTAGTTGGCCTTTTATTTAACCCCATGCTACCTGAGCAAAGCCCGGAGAAGCCAGCGAGTACGCCACACTAATAACCCTACCACCAGCACCAGACCAATATTACACAAGTGATTCGTTACATCCGATTACAGCCTTTTTAACGTGCTGCCAAAAGGACTTAATACGCTCGTTCGTTCTCTGAATTTCTGGAAAACAGTCGCGTTCAGGGTTTATTTTCCAGCTGGGAATTTTGTGATGTAGCAATGAGCTTCCATCTTGTTTTTGTAAATCTGGTAATGTGGGTAGTGAAAGACTCTGTGCTTTCACTATTGATCCGTCATGGTAGCCTGACTCTTTGCGGCACTCGGAGTCTTCGGTCTGAATGCCGACTTCGATGTGCCGAACTTGGAGTTTTTGAACACTTTAAGCAACTTGGCTTGTATGTGTTTGCTGCTCCACAGCCATAGCAAAAACCCTTCTTTCGGACAGACAGTCCTGATATCGGTGCCCCTCTTTTCGGAAATTCCAGCATATCAGGGATATAGCCTCCACCTCTAAATCTTCAGCTAGTTCCGTCTCGGTAACCTCGTCTGTTTCTTCAACCAACTCCGACACCTCACGCTTAAAAGGAGCTAGTCTAGCGTATCCATGAGACCTCTTTACGTCGTCTAAAAACGTTTCACGACGTCTACATATTTCTCTAAGAGCTGGAACTGTTCTTTTTATTAACATTGAGCAACTCATGTTGAATTTCTGGTCTCAAATTATATCTCAAAATTCGAACGATCTTGGTATCTGACTACGGAACGCCAATAAAACTCTAAGGCTTTGCCTTCAAAAGTACACTGGCATTTCTGCAAAGAACAGCAAAGTTTCCTCCTAGAGTTTGATGAGTCAGAGCTTCCGCTCTGTAAATGAAATTTTCTACGGACACTTCAGATCCTGAAAATTTCATTTTCCACCCATTTAGAATTTGAACCACTTTGTCGGGCCTGTTAAAAAGATCGGACATGTGGGAGCTGGGTGTGGCTGATTGGTGCGACATGAAATCTGGGTTACTCTCAATTCTCATATCGTGAACTGGTCGTGTTAATATGTTAGCTGAAAAGTTTGTTTTGTCTGCCACCGGTTCTTGATACCACTAACAATTTCGTTGCCGCAATCTGTACTTGAAACAAATTGAGCTCGGAGAAGTGAATACCACGAGTTTTCGTTGAGTACTGATTTTATTGTGGAATATGCAGGGTTTATATATACAATATCTTAAGAACTAATGTTTGTTTAGGTCCAATTCTTATCTGTTTATAGTTTACAATGGGTAGCCTGATAATCAATAGTTGTTTCATAGTTTATTAGTCTGAACAGTTGTAAAGTAGGATAACCTTATCTTATATCGCTTAAGTTTATGACGCATGCAGGTCAAATCATGCGTGCTGATAGATGGTGTGAAGTCGTAAATGCGCAGCGGTGCCTGTTTGTATAGGACTATCTGTTATCTATCTGCAGCGTACGATTTTCTGCTTGTCTCGAAATCGTACATCCTCCCGGCCGTTGAACGCAGTTTCAACAATCATCGATGTTAATGGTGAACGGCGGACTCGAAGTCGTATCAGTTTTCCTCATTGCCACCGCTGGTATCTGGACTTGCTGTGGTCTGTTGTCTCTCTTATAACATTTTCTTACCCAGTGAATGGTCAATATTATTATGATGAATGTTAGGCCGATGTACATTGCGATTTGGTGATGCTTGAACGTCTCAAGTCTATGTGGTAGTCTGAGTTTTCGGTTTGGTACAAGATCCCGTTGAAGATCCAGTAGTTCGGTATAGCCAAATTTATTTGTTTTCCTGGAGGTAATATTTTTCTTTTAATTGTTGTATTGTTACCATCGATTTCTCCAAAACGGGCGTATGAGGTGAAAGTCGATGTTTCTACACCAGTTTGACTGATTACTGTTATTAGGGAGTTGCGTATGGTGCATCCTACTTTTGCTGTCAATAGAATAGTTGCATTTCGCAGCTCATTTCTGTAGAGAACATTGATTGCTTGCTGTGACAAATGAAATCATTTATCGATCTTGGACGATAATTTGCTATGTCTTCCGTCGTCATATCAACAAACTTATCTCGATAATTGTTAATTGCAATGAATGGTGTTTTAATTTTGAACAGATGAAATCTTTTGCAGCTGGGATCGGTATTAATTTGTATATGTCCAATACCTGTGCCGATATTAATGGTACTGTTATTTTTATAATCACATAATTATCTACTGTGGTGCCTTCAGCTTGCATCAGTTTGTATGCCATGAGTATGTTTTCTTGGCTAACAGGTAGCATTTGATCATGCTTCAAATGATCCCGTATTTGATCACATTACTCCTTTAGTTGTCGTGGTGATAACACGACTTTGATGATTTCATTCTGCATTCGTTGTAGATTAGCAGCGAGCAACGTAAGTTGTGATGTCAGCGTGATGTACCAGTGATATTTATCTTGTATTATTGCATTCATTTGACTTTCAATTAGGTTCAATTTCATCTCGTTTCACTATGTTTATTGTTGAATCAACTAAGGATGTTTGGTTTTGTAATAACTCCAAAAGATGATCTTCTTCGATATTGTTTTCGACATGTCTTGTGCATATTGAGAATCTATTACACCAAATAGACTGCTTGCAATGTTTCCCACGATGTCCAATGGTGCTCGAACTTTCCGTGATTTGACCAATAGCATATTTTCCTTGATGAGTTTATTCTCTATGTGTCGGAATTATTGGTACATTCCTTCACATGAGTGGGCGTCTTTAAGTGTAGCGCACATTTCACCAATTTTTGTTGTTCCTTTTGAAAATGTAGCCATGTCACCCAATATGGCTTGAGATCGAAGTAAGCCACTATGGTCCAGTCAGCCACTGCTAATTGGGTTGTACCAATTTTCTCGAAAAATATTCCTGGTTTTGATCCAAACTGAGTTGTTTGAATCGATTGGGCCCAGGCTAATGGTAGTAATAATAGCATGACAATCATAACACTGGTTATCGAAGCGTGATTTGGTTGTTTCCTTTTCCTCAGCTGGCGGTCTTCAACTGCTTTGTTTTCTTCTTCCACTTCATCTTCTTCAATTGGATGTTTGTCAGTGGGTTCTTCTTCCATTGGGCCATTGTAATACAGGATCATTGTCTTCCTTTATTATTACTAAAGTGCCTTCCTTTATGTTTGCTGAGGATCTTCTCCATTTTTGACGTTGCTGCAACTGTTGTAGATACTCCTGCGACCATTGTTTCCAGAATGCATGTTTCAGTTTTGAAACGGCCTGCCATCGATTACCTAACGTTTTTGGTTGCTGCGATGGTTCACAATCAGCTTGTGCAGTTAGCGGCTCTCCAATTAGAAGTGTCCAGGCGTTAGTGCTGTAACGTCATTTGGGTCATCGGACAGTGGTGTTAATGGTCGAGAGTTCAATATGGCCTCTATTTCGACTATAACTGTTTCCAGTTCTTCATAAGTAAGCTCGGCTGTCGTCACATTTTTAGTAATAAATGTTTTGCCGACTTTACTGCAGCTTCCCATAATCCTCCGAAGTGTGGTGCACGAGGTGGGATGAATTTAAATTGAGCTCCCTTGTTGTTACACTCCTGGAGAATTTGGGTTTTCGCATTATCGGAGAATATAGCCTCCTGTAACTCCTGCAACTTGTTTTTTGCTCCCACAAAATTTGTTGCGTTGTCGCAGTGAAGAGTTTGGCATTTCCCTCGTCGAGCAATGAAACGACGAAGTGCTGCTAAGAATGCCTCTGTTGTGAGATCGCTAACCAGCTCGAGATGCACAGCTTTAGTCGCGAAACAGCAGAATATGGCAATGTAAGCTGTGCTAGGCTTCTTTCCTCTCACTTTGTAGTGGATTTTAAATGGTCCACAATAATCGACGCCAGAGTTGAAAAATGGTCGAGCTTGCGTTACCCTAAGTGGTGGCAGATTTCCCATGATTTGCCCCATTAATTTTGGCTTAGCTTTAGTGCGCTTGACACAGGCTTTTACCGTGCTCCTAGCCATAGTTTTTCCTTTAAGGATCCAGAATTGCTGCCTTGATGTAGTCAATAGAGCCTGAGGTCCGCAATGCATGTTGTCCTTGTGTATTTGCACAAGAATCATCTTCACAACAAGGTCGTTGTATGGCAGAAGTATCGGATGTTTGGAGTCGAGTGATATATTTGCCGCCTCCAGTCGACCTCCTACACGCAAAATTCCATTCTGATCTAAGAATGGTGATAGTGAGTTGATTGAACTGCCTTTTCGTGTCTCCCTTTGCCTCTTGAGATGTTTGATGTCATCTTTGAAGTCGATATTTTGAATGTTGCGGAGAACAATTTTTCGGGCTTCCATTATTTCTTCAAACTCAATGGTGTATTTCTTCTTACGTCGGAAGCGCATCATGTATGCTATTACTCTGAGTAACTTGTTAAACGAATTATTATGTTGTATTGTGTATATTATGTCCTCCTCTTTTGTGATAGTCATCACGGATGATTGACTAACCTTTGGCGGATTCATAATTATTAATTCCTCGTTGGTAGAAATAAAAGGAGCCGGCCATGTGGATGATGAACCATGTGAACATAGGGCCGTAGAACCACATGGCATGTTCCGCGAATTTTGAAGCCGTCATTCCTCTGGAGAGGACATCTGCTGCATTGTGTTCTGATGCAACATGTCTCCACTGTTTTGGTATAGATAGCTCATGTATTGTTGCAACTCTAGTGGCAACGAATTTGTCTCGAATGGATGATGAGCAATTAATCCATGACAGTACAATCCGTGAATCAGACCAGTAATATGTGGATGCATTTTTCATGGCCAAGTCTTCCTTTATTTTGAAGTCAACTGTGCTCCTAATACAGCAGCGGTAGCGTTATTGTATTTATTGGTGTTAAGTGAGCTTTTGCACATAATAACTGGATCGTTCTTCGCTTGTCCTTATATGTTGCTCGGATGTATACAGCAGCTCCATATGCTTTCTCCGAGGCATCAACAAATGTGTGGATTTCTGCCGTCACAGGTGTTTTTCCTGAGTAGACGTGACGTGGTACTTTTATGGTGCTCAGAACCTTTAGCTCCTCCCTGTAGCGTGTCCATTCCTCCTGAAGATGAGCCGGCAGATCGTCTTTGTACTCATAACCCTCCTTTGTGAGGTGTTGCATGCAAATTTTGCTTTCATTACAACTGGGGAAAATAAACCAAGAGGATCAAATATCCTAAAGATTTCAGTCACAACATCTCGTCTTGATATGTTGGCCTTTGTTGCTATCTCCGTTTTCCCACAAGGGTGATCTGTCGTTGGTGTCCAGGTGATTCCGAGGGTCTTAATCGTGTAGTCCTCATATGAAGTCTCCTCCAGTTGTACATTTGAAGTGATGTCTTCCCTCGGAACTCCTTGTAGAACTTGGAAATTGTTGGTACACCATTTTCTTAACTTGAATCAGAATTTTGCAGAAGTTTGTTAAGCTGTTGTTGCCTCTGTAGAGCTTCTGCTATAGTTTCGGCTCCGGTTCTGCAATCGTCTACATAGAAGTCGTTTTCCAATGCGGCAGCACCATTAGGTATTCCTTTATGCCTTTTTGTGCTATGTGCTGCAAGCATTTTGTGGCTAAATATGGTGCAGCTTTTGTTCCATAGGTAACCGTTTTTAATCTGTAGTATCGCAAATCCTCAGATGGATCATTGCGCCAAACAATTGTTTGAAAATATTGGTCCTCGGGATTTATCCAGATTTGACGGTACATTTTCTCTATGTCCGCCGTGAAAACATATTTGTGAGTCCTAAATCGCAGCAAAATTGAAAATATAGAGTTTTGCACCGTAGGTCCTTTGTGCAGCAAGTCGTTGAGCGATTTTCCTGACGACGTAACTGCAGATGTATCGAAAACCACTCTTAATTTGGTTGTTGCACTTTCAGGTTTAAGCACACATTGATGTGGTATGAAGTACCGTGCTTTTGATATTTCATTTGTGTGCATCTCCTTCATATGTCCAAGAGCTTCATATTCTTTCATGAAATCCACATAATTGCCTTAGTTTGTGGATCTCGCAATAGCCGTTTTTCCAAGGAAAGGAATCGTCGTGTCGCAAGATCACGACTCTCCCCAGGGCTGAAGCATTATCCATGAATGGGAGACTAACAATCGATTTCTTATCAATTGCAGTCTGAATATGCTGGAGAAAGTGCATTTCACATTGTTTCTCCAGTGGTGATAGGCATGGTGTATCGGTTGAGAATGAATCCAGTTCCCAAAATTTCGTAATTTGTTGGTCTACTTTATCTTCTTCCGTTAGAGCTGCACAAGTAGTTGATCTTGATGAATTATGTTTTAATTTTCCAGCCACAATCCATCCTAGTTTGGTTTTCTGTAATCTTGGCAGTCCTTTACCCAACGATATATGCTTGTCCTGCATTATGTCGTAGTAGTGTTCTGCTCCTAAGAGTAGATCAATCTTTCTTATTGCCTTCTGTCCATTATTGCCTTCAATAATTACTCGAGCAGTGGCTAAAAGTACATAATTGGTTTGTACTCCACTTGCTGATGCTGCTGTTTTGGATTCAGGCTTCGATTCCAAATGTAGAAGAGTGTTATGCCTTTTATCGCATTTGAAACAATTTTTCTTCTGGCATTCCTTTGGTGAATGATCGCGTTTGAAACATTTTACGCATAACTTGTTCCTTTGAATCCAATTTAATCGTTCAGCTGTTGTTTTCTTCAAAATTCGTTGCACTTGTACATAATGTGATTGGGTTTGTTACAGAAATAGCATGTATATTCTGTACCAATCTGAGCGCATGTGCCTTTTTGGTGTGATTTATCTTAAAGGTCAAAACTGATCCAGTTTCTGCAGTTTCTTTGAGTCTACAACTGACTGTTCATATAACATATGAGTTTGACGATCAATTTCCTTGTCAAACTACATAACAGTATTGGATCCCAATTTTCAGTTTGAATTCAATGTTGTTTAGTGCAGATAATGTTTCTTTGATATTATCATGCATTGCTTTTATAGACTTGCCATCATTTGTTATTGGTGGTTGGTCCAATATTTTTGTATTAATGCGTTACTTAGCACTCTTTTGTTGCTAAAACGCTCTTGTAGCATATTCAGGCTGTTGCATAATTTCCTTCGGTTAAGGATAGATGGCGTATTAATCGCTCAGCATCTCCAATGATGCTAGTTTTTAAGTACCACATCTTTTGAATGATGGGTAATGATGCTTCATGAATCATTTTCTTGAAGATGTCATGAAATTGTTGCCATTTTAAATAATCCCCATCAAATTTGGGAATTTCAACCTTCGGCAACGGCAATGAGGCATGCATTTGGGGTATGTTAGCAGGACGAGAGATACTTTCGTCACATGTCATAGTTTGGACTCCTATGACGGCGTCTTCAGCTGATAAATATCTCCGGTCGCTATATCCAAGTTTTGCAGGATCCTCAAATTTTTTATAAATTTCTATGTGGATCGTTGTTATCTTATTCCAATACTGATTTATGATTGGCATAAATCCTTGACGAGTTTCATTCGTCATTTTGTTCATGATGCGTTCCAAGCTATCCAGCAGAACCCTTTGTTCACGAATCATTGGCTCCAGTTCTGATTCTTCTTCACTGGAAGTAACCGATCCAGTATCCATTTGTATTGTGGATAATTGTTTATTAAATTCTCCTTTGTAGGATACAACCAAATCTCTTATTTGATTGAAGTAGTCATTTTTAAAGTAATTGTGCTCAATTTTAGCACCTTCTGTTTTACTTTTTATATTTAAATCCTCTTTAGAAAATGTTTCCCACAGCTTAACTAACTTCTCAATGCGTTTTTGGAAGTAGTCATGCTGTAGTTTTCGCTCAGGCGAGTCCTTTTTGTAATTCCTTATTACGTTTTGGATCTCTTCGCCTGTTATTAATTGCCTGTCCAGCAATGCGCTGATATTCGATGATGCCATTTTTATTTAAAGTAATACCTGACCCGTTGGAGGTATTTGTTTTGTCGCTTTGACAGGTTGTGCCTCTACTCACAACCAAATAGGCGGTCAAGGTATACTTTTAAATATTACGGCTATGGAGCTTGATTTTTCCTACTTTGTTGCTGCCAAGTTGACTATCCAGTGATGTCCAAGATCGCCAAGTTGATCAGTTGTTGGTTTTTAAATTGGTCGCCCAGTTGACCAATTATATGTGTAGGATTCTCCAAATTAATCCTGTGTCCAGAAGTCGGGGGTCACCAAATGTTAATATGTTAGCTGAAAAGTTTGTTTTTGTCTGCCACCGGTTCTTGATACCACTAACAATTTCGTTGCCGCAATCTGTACTTGAAACAAATTGAGCTCGGAGAAGTGAATACCACGAGTTTTCGTTAAGTACTGATTTTATTGTGGAATATGCAGGGTTTATATATACAATATCTTAAGAACTAATGTTTGTTTAGGTCCAATTCTTATCTGTTTATAGTTTACAATGGGTAGCCTGATAATCAATAGTTGTCTCATAGTTTATTAGTCTGAACAGTTGTAAAGTAGGATAACCTTATCTTATATCGCTTAAGTTTATGAAGCATGCAGGTCAAATCATGCGTGCTGATAGATGGTGTGAAGTCGTAAATGCGCAGCGGTGCCTGTTTGTATAGGACTATCTGTTATCTATCTGCAGCTTACGATTTTCTGCTTGTCTCGAAATCGTACAGGTCAGCTTTCAACTCTTGAAGCGGCTTGCGTAGGAGTGAACCTATTTTCACTCTGGACGTGAGCCGCTATCAGTCTTTGCATGCTATCGACTACGGAACTTTGTATCAGTTCAGCCATTCTCTCCGTCAGAGTTGTGAGCAATCTTTGCTCCATCGAGAGCAAAGGAAATGGATCGGCCCCTTCAGCATTTCCCGAATCTCGGGTCTGCGACATTGCAACACCTTGTGATGTGATAGGGCCATCATTTGCTGTCGATTGGCTACCCTGCTCTTCCATTGTGCGACTTTTGGACTGAGACCGAGTTTGTAAGCCTTGGCTGTTGGTCGCTTTTGCAAAGCAGACAAGAGCTGGCTTTCCTAAAGCGCCTTTATTAGGCGAGCGAGAGACTTTCATTTTAAGAAAAAAGAATCAATACGAACGGGGCCAACTATGAAGAACTGAACAGAGACAACGATCCCACCTAATATAACAACTCCAAAAAAATATATAAAATATAAATATATGAATAAATAAAAAAATATATAATAAAATAAATAAATGAAATAAATAGATAATCGACCAAAAAAAACACAACTCAAAAATCGTATTGTCACAAAGACAAAAAAGAAATTCAAAAATAATATGTAATCAGAGATATCATAAATATTTTAGGCGATAACAAAGCCTGACAACCACATATCGTAGGGTAATTTCATTCACTACCAAAATTCTCAAAAAGAAAGAAATAGAAATACAAAATGTATTTTCCATCAAAAAGAGGATACATTCTGGCGGGCTTTATTTTAGGTCTGATTGACGGACAACAAAGCAGTCTACAATACTTTTGTTGTATTCCAGCAAATCAGAGAAGCCTAATTCCAAAGAAGAAGAATTTCAAATTTAGGTATTCCTCAGTCATTCGGGGTTGTAGCATTTTCTAATTAAAATGTCTACATATTCCAAGCCGTCTGACATAAAGAACATCAAAATTTAAATAGTTTCACCAATAATGAAGAATAAATTATACGGGCCAAATAACCAACCGTAGTTGAAATTATTTGTATTTCCTCATACAAATAAATTCCGCATTATTGGCAATTAAAGAAAAAATTAGAAGCGAAAATTCGAAAGAAGAAGAATTCAAATTTGGGTATTCTTCAGTCATTCGAGGTTGCAAAATTTTCTAACCCAAAATGATTACACATTCCATTCGACTGACATGAAGAACCTCAAAATTTGCACTGTTTCACCAATAATGAAAATCAATTTAAATGGGCCAAAATAATCTACCGTGGTTGAATTATTTTGTATTTCCTCATAAAGACAAATTCTCCATTATTGACAAGTACAAAAATTTTGAAGTGAAAATTCCAACACAACTTTTTCTTTTTCGCCTGTTTCACCAATGATGAAAATAAATTAAATGGGATAAAATAATCAACCGTAGTTGAATTTATTTTGTATTCCTCATAAAATATATACCCCATCATTGCCAAATATGAAAATTAGATTTGACGTTTCAAATCCAACTTTTTGGCCAAAAAGGAACTGATTGTGTCGAAAGTCGAATTTTATTGAAAAGAAAATAAAGAAAAGGAAAATGAATGAAAAGAAGATGAATAGTTATTAGAGTACGATATTTGAACTTATCCGAGAGTCTTAACGAGTGTTTACTGTTCTCACTAAGGCCCTAAACGTTGGGCGCCACTTTTCTTAATCAATAATAATTAATTATTACTGTAACGTGCAACGAGAAGAAGCACAAGGCGACAGGGCTATCGGTATTTGCGGGGCATGCTTTATAGTCCGGCTCTAGCTCGTCGGCTTTGGGGTGGTGGTCTTGCTTTTACCGATAGCATTTTCTTCTGCTCATTATTATTAATATAAGATCCGAAATTGAGCGTGCTGCGACGAAGAAGGGATTGCTAGAAAACTAGCCGGAAAGAGAAAGAAAATCCAAAAATGTCTCAAAAAAATAGAAAAAAAAGAGAGAAAGAGAGAGAAAGTGAGAGAGAATAAGAGAGAGAGAGAGAGAGAAAAAAAGAGAGAGCGAGAATTGAGGCAGGCCATCACAGCTGCTAAGTGATGAAGTCCCTCCCAACCTAAGATCACTGCCTCAGAGCATGGCTCTGGTGATCCCTTCTAACCCTACGACAGTGGTGTCGCTGGCTTGTTTCGGCTAAATAAAAAGTAAATTATTTCATGGTGTTGGCGCATTTGATAGTTATTAGTTAAGAGCATGAAGTACCAAATGAATGAATTAGGGCGAAGCGAGAGCGCAATAAAGCTTTCGTTTGTTGCTCTCTGAGCGAATTCGCCTCGCTTCGCCACTCTAGTTAAGTTAGGCTTAATGTAACTTAGCATAGAATCATAAACACAGTTGAAATTGAGAACTCTACAGCGCGTCATCATTTACTCCGTTTTCGTTTTCGTCGTCTAACAACAACAATTAGGTCCAGTCTCTTTGTTCGCGAATAAAGCGGAAAATATAATAATTGCAAAACTCTTGTAATTTTTCATGGCGCCCCGGGTGGACACTAATTGTTGTTGAACGCGAGTGATTGAAAAATAGAAAACAAAACAAAACACATTAGCGCCGGTCGCAAATATAATAAAATATAAACAATCAATTGTCTTGTGCCAGTGCTGTGATCTCCTTGTGTTTGTCATCGGTGGATTTTTCGGCATCATCGCTGGAGGATACCCTGCACCAAGCAGAACACACAGAGGAAAGTGGCTGGGATCATTAAAGATCGCTAATTCCAGGTACTGTGCGAAAAATTGGAAGCGAAAACTGAATTGGTTGCCAAGTTGCAAAATTCTAGTGACGCTTTCAATTCTTGGCACATACGTAATAGTAGAGCATTTGTTTCTTAAATATTTTATATTTTAATTTAAAAAAGTGAACCGCTTAGGCAGAATATTGTTTTTGTTTTCTAAGTGAAAGTGACTAGGGGAAATTTATTTCCATTGCATCGAACTTCTTCTCTTAGTTCGTTGCAATTTTCGCTTTCGTCGCCCCTTTGTCACCAGATTCGTAGCCGCTGTAATTACAGCTTAAGTTGTGTGCTGTTGCTAAGCGCACATACGTATATACATACATATATACCCGCAAGCCAACACTGCACCGGTGCATTTCGGCTCCGTGTTGTTGTTGCTTGCATTTTCGTTTCGTTTCGCGCGCTTAGAAACAAGCAAGCCAGCATCTGCACAGTGCATTGCGCTCTGTAGTCTGTGTTGTTGCTTGCACTTTTCGTTGTCGCGCGAGTTATATATGTTTGACATATATATACATGAGTTGTTTTTCAATAAATAAGAATGTACACAGTGTCGTAGATTTGAACTGGTTTATTCAGAGAATTGATACAAACTGAAGTTAAGCTGTGCAAGAAGTGCTATTTTATACTTGGATGTTGGCGGCAGCCAAACCGTCTGAGTTGTTTATAATTACGTTAGCATATTCTGACTTTAGAGTGCAAGCTTGGTTGTACACTGTCGCCAAATGTAAGGCAAAAAGTGTCGTGTGTGCAGCCGTTCACATCATACGTTGCTGCACATATATTCTGCGACTACAAATAGTAGAGCGTTACCACCCCGAGTCTCTCCGCTGTTGAGCCTAATCGTCCATCCACTTCACATGCGATGCATGCGACCGTATCGGATAAAGTGATCCTGGCCACAGCAGTCATCAAAATAAAGACGAATTCAGGCGATTTCGTCTTAGCCCGAGCTTTGCTGGACTCTGGGTCACAAATTAATTTTGTGACTGAGGAACTAGCTCAGCGGCTGCATTTGCGTAGAAGACTCGTGCATCAGCTTGCTTGGCATTGGTGAATTCAATTCTCAAGTTAAGAAAAGATACACACTGTGGTGAAGTCGCGAGTTGGCTGCAATGAATACGCGATCGATTTATGGATCCTCAAATCGATCTTAGGTTATCAACCACATCACACTGTAAATGTCAGTGGCTGGAAGATACCTGACAATATTCAGCTAGCGGATCCCTATTTCTTCAAACCGCAGAAAATTGATCTTCTTATCGGCGCTGAAACATTCTTTGACCTATTATCCGTTGGCCAAATCAAGCAAGGTCAGAGTGTCCAATCCTCCAAAAGACAAGCCTTGGGTGGATTGTCTCGGGGCGGTACACTCCTGGTGAAAAATCTCACCAGAAGATGACTGTCAATCTGAGCTATCAGGAAGAAAGTTTGAGCTCGGTTGACAAGACCTTGCTGAAGTTTTGGACTGTCGAAGAGGTGCGCTCTCCTCCAAAGTCCTTTCCGCTGAACAACAAAGTTGTGAAGATCATTTCTAAATAATGTGAGAAGATTGCCGTCTGGTCGTTTCGAAGTAAGACTGCCGTTCAAATCAGATTCGCACCAGCTTGGGTGCTCATTTGAAGTTGCTAAACGGCGGTTTTGTCGCTTGAAAAACGCTTAACTCGAGATCGAGTTAAAGCGAATGTACTTAAATTTATGGAAGAATATGTACAGATGGGCCACATGTCGAAGTGAGTAACATCCTTCCAAGTACACCACACTATGTTATTCCGCACCAATGTGTATTACGGCCCCAAAGCACTTCGACAAAGCTGAGGGTCGTATTTGATGCTTCGTGTCGCACTTCGACACATAAGGCGTTGAATGACATTCTTATGGTCGGGCCGACCATTCAAGAATAAGTGTAAGTAATAAGTGTGATATTCTTTTTCGTGATACTCTCATCATTGTGAGGTTTATCTTGCACAAAAATTTCATTCATTTGAAATGAAGGTAGTAATTTTACTGAATATTAAATCCAAGTGATTTTAAAATCAGTTTATTTTTAATGATACCGCAGGTCGTGGATATGATGGTCCTCGAGATGATAATGATGATGGTGTTTCACTTCACCTTTACATTTAGTAATGGGAGTTGTGAGGTGATGTAACGACCTTTTATTATAAATAATCATTCTGTTGCTCGTAAATGAAGACGAATTGATATAAATTGTTAAGAGCATGAAGTACCAAATGAAATTGTTAGAATTAGGGCGAAGCGAGAGCGCAATAAAGCTTTCGTTTGTTGCTCTCTGAGCGAATTCGCCTCGCTTCGCCACTCTAGTTAAGTTAGGCTTAATGTAACTTAGCATAGAATTATAAACACAGTTGAAATTGAGAACTTATCAGCGCGTCATCATTTACTCCGTTTTCGTTTTCGTCGTCTACAACAACAATTAGGTCCAGTCTTTGTGTTCGCGAATAAAGCGGAATTATAATTGCAAAAACTCTTGTGATTTTTCATGGCGCCCCCGGGTGGACTCTAATTGTTGTTGAACGCGAATGATTGAAAAAACAGAAAACAAAACAAAACAAATTCGCGCCGGTCGTTTTTAAAATATAATAAACATAAACAAACAATTGACTTTGTGCCAGTGCTGTGATCCACTTGTGTTTGTGTCATCGGTGGAATTTTCTGCATCATCGCTGGAGGATACCCTGCACCTGCAGAAAACACACAGAGGAAAGTGGCTGGGATCATTAAAGATCGCCAATTCCAGGTACTGTGCGAAAAATTGAAAGTAAATTGAATTGGTTGCCAAGTTGCAAGATTCTAGTGACGCTTTCAATTCTTGGCACATACGTAATAGTAGAGCATTTGTTTTAAATTTTATATTTTTAATTTAAAAAGTGAACCGCTTAGGCAGAATATTGTTTTTGTTTTCTAAGTGAAAGTGACTAGGGGAAATTCTTATTTCCATTGCATCGAACTTCTTCTCTTAGTTCGTTGCAATTTTCGCTTTCGTCGCCCCTTTGTCTCCAGATTGGTAGCCGCTGTAAGTTGTGTGCTGTTGCTAAGCGCACATACGTATATACATACATATATACCCGCAAGCCAACACTGCACCGGTGCATTTCGGCTCCGTGTTGTTGTTGCTTGCATTTCGTTTTCGTTTCGCGCGCTTAGAAACAGCGCACATACACACATACATACGTTAGCAAGCCAGCATCTGCACAGTGCATTGCGCTCTGTAGTCTGTGTTGTTGCTTGCACTTTTCGTTGTCGCGCGAGTTATATATGTTTGACATATATATACATGAGTTGTATTTCAATAAATAAGAATGTACACAGTGTTGTAGATTTGAACTGGTTTATTCAGAGAATTGATACAAACTGAAGTTGAGCTGTGCAAGAAGTGCTATTATATACTTGGATGTTGGCGGCAGCCAAACCGTCTGAGTTGTTTATAATTTACGTTATTCTGCATATTCTGACTTTTGAAATTCGTTATTAGTTTCAGCAAGAGATTGGTTGTTTATGTTTACGTTAAAGAAGCTAGCAGTCCCAGTTTGGGTTATTAGTTTATAGTGGAAGCTTGAATGTTTATGTTTACATAATTGACGATCGCAATCCCGATCTAATGGAATGCTTTGTATGTGTTAGTGTTGGGTAAGTGGTAAGTGGTGACAAATGAGATGGGGAAGTGGTAAGTGGTGACAAATGTATAACTCCTCCATCGCCAGAATTTGAATTCTCCTGAATTCTTTTAAAATTAACATGAATATTATTAGGTCTTAATTTTATACACAAGTAAAATATTAATATTAATATAATAATTGCAAATGTAATTGAAATGCCATAACTTATTTTTTATGAAATTTTAACTCTGTGATTTCTTTTAAGTTTTCAAAGTTCTGTATTGAGAAGTGTTCAAAGTTTATTGTGTTTTTATAAGATTGGTTCAATAAGTTTGTTGGGTAAAAAATCTATCATAAAATTCTATTTGTTCATTTGCAAAGTTTTCAGATAATATTTGAATTTTACAGTTAACAAATTGTATTAAGTAGTTTCCATTTAATGTAATATTTCTTTGATCGCAATTTTGTTTTAATTTTTCGTTTTACTGTTTCTTACAATTATTGTTTCATCATCTATTTGTTCTATGCTGGATTTATTGTTGAATTTGAATTTACAATTGTTGTTTATTGTGCAGCTTTTACTTAATGTTAGTTCCCTTAAAATTACATTTTCTTTATAATCGTATATTTTATTACAAATTTGAGTAATTAGTAAATTTTCTTGATCAATTTGAATATTGTTGCTGTTAGGTATTGCAGTTATGAGTTTGATGTCTGTTTTTACAAAGTTTTTGGGTAGCTTGATTGCCATGACAATTGCGTTGTTTTTGTATTTTAATATGCCCATTCTGATTAATTTAATTTTATAAAAATCTATTTTAAATTTATTTATTTCGTCTTTTGATAATATTTCTGGTAAAATATATTGTTTTTGCTGATGCAATGGTTTCTTGAATATAATTTAATTTTTCTTCAATATTTTTAAAGTTCTCATTTGATCATTGAATAATATGTTTTTATTGTTTCTTTTGTTTGGTTATTCATTTTGGCTGAAAGAAGTTCTATCATATTTCTGTCTTGATGGATTATGCCTGCTAGTGTGTTAATAGTATTATTAAAATGGTTGTTAATGTGAATTTGTTGGTTTAAGTTAGTGATTGCATTGTGATTATTTTGATCTATTATATTTAAGTGTTCTATAATTTCTTCCCTGTCCTCATTGTTCATAATGCCAAATAGCCATTTATGTACGGTGCCTATTCCATTAAAAATACCTCTTTCTGTTCGTGTTGATGGAGTGATAGAACTTACTTTTGCCCTTAGTAATTCTATTTCATCAATTAATGTTTCCTTATTTGCTATTTCGATATTCTTTATATTGTCGTATATTTTATTGATTATTATAGTGATTTGATTAATGTCAATAATGTGCAAAATTATAATAGTTTCATTTACAATTTCTGTAGAATACATATGTATAGGGACATATCCTGCCTCCTCTTGAATTGGGACCACATGCAGTCTAGCATGTGTCATTGATAAAATCATTAAAGTGATTAATAAAATATTCTGAAAGTGCGAGTAAAAGAAAAAATGTATATATATATATGTATTTATTACTAAAACTGTTAATGTATATGTGCATGTATTTTAATTTTGTTCCATTTTAATGGTCTTTTGATATTACATGGATGAATATCTTCTAGTTTGGCGTATCTAAAATACGGCTCATCTTTATGTCTTAATCTTTTGTAATTTTTAATTGGTCCTTCCTCTCTTTTTTCTTCATACTGTTCTCTTTCTTCATTTAGTTTTGTTATGATTTTTTCTTTGTTAGCGCTTATTATTTCTTTAAGGTCTTGTGAGTTCTTTTGTATTTTTAGCTTCGTTTGGGGAGCATTTTATAGTTGTGTGATACCTATTATTGTAAGTGTTAACAGCAATTTGAATTTTTGATTCTATCGAGATGTCTTCATCTATGCTATTGACAATTTCTATTAACGTGGAGTGAAGTCTTTCAATGTCTGCGTTACCTGTGTGCGAGTTTGGTTTTGTTAAATGTAACTCGACTTTTTCTTTATTTAAGAAACTTTGAATCTGTTCTGATCTAAATTCATTATCCATAATAATTTTGTTGGGCTTGCCAAATTTTGTGAATTGCTCTATTATAATTTGCAATTTTGCCCTCAATTCCTATCTTTTATATTGTATGCAGCTACAAATTTTGTAAGTTTATCTATGATTGTAACAAATGATCGGTGTTTGATATGGAAAATGTCTATATGAATTATTTCATTTTTCTCTTGAGGAGTTTCTGTGATATTGAATTTTGCTTTGATCGGTTTCCTGTCATACTTAATTTCTCTACATTTTGTGCAGTTGGATATAACTAAGTTAATGTGCTCTCTAAGTTTTGGATAATAAATTTTGTCTTTCAAACTATAAAATGTCTCGTTCATGCCACTATGTAGGGATTCTTTTGTGTGATATAAAGCTATTTGTTTGTGGAGTTCCTGTTCGTCATTTATGTCTACTGCTCGTTTTGTACATTTTAAGAATTTTATATTTTTCGTGTCTTTAAAACTGTCTATTATAATACATTGTACTTTATAGTAAATGGAATCTGGTACTTCTGAATATATGCCAATAGTTCCCTATTAATATTGTTTAAGAGTTTCTGTTCTATTTCTAAATTGTCGTCTGCTGGATTAATTTCAATAATTTTTCTGCCTTTATTTTTAATTATACTGTCTGTTGCTAAATATGTGATAATGATTTGAGTTTTGAATTTATTAACTATATCATCTGTTATATAAAAATCTATTGGTTCGTTCTCGTTTGCTGAGTGAATTGTGTCTGTCAATGCTAAATTTGATTCATTAATATTTTCTTTGTCTATAAGCGGGGCTGTTTCCTGCCTACTGAGGAAATCCGCCACTTTGTTATTTTTCCTTTTAAATATTTGATATCACAATCAAATTCTTGTAGTTTCAATATCCATCTTTGATGTTTGTCCTTGAGGTCTTTCCCTTTGTATTTTTTATTTAGATACATAATTGGTTGGTGATCAGTTATAATTGTAAATTGTGTGCCATATAGGTAATGCCTAAAGTAGTCTACGGCATACACAATTGCCAGAAATTCTTTATCTGTCGCGCTGTATTGCTTTTCGTGTTTGTTTAGGGTCCTAGATACGAATGCTATTGGCTGAGTTTGCTGTGATAACACTGCTCCTATTGCAAAATCACTCGCATCTGTCGTTAATGTAAAAGGTTTATCGAATTCTGGGAATTTCAAAATTGGATGTGAGCTTATAAGTTCTTTTAAATTTTCAAAAGAATCTATAAATTCTGGGTCATTTTATTAATATTATTTCCTTTTTGTAAATATTTGATCATAGGGTATGCAATTTTTGAGTAATCTTTTATGAACTTTCTATAAAACCAGTCATGCCTAAAAACCTTTTAGTTGTTTTTCTGTTTTTGGGATTGGAATAGCTAAAATATCTTGTATCTTTTTTGGATTTGGTCGAATTCCGTCTTTACTGAGTACATGTCCTAAAAATTCTGTATCTTGTTTCATAAATGAGCATTTATTTACTTGTATTTTTAATCTGTGTTCTTGGAGTTTTTAAAAATTTTTTCTAAAGCATGTTTGTGTTCTTCGAGCGTTGTTGAGAATATTAAAATGTCGTCTAAGTAGACTACACATATTTTGTTTATGTAATCTCTTAAAACATCATTCATTAATCTTTGAAAAGTTGCTGGTGCGTTTTTAGTCCGAATGGCATTCTAACGTATTCATAAAGTCCTAATGGTGAAACAAATGCTGTCTTCTCTATGTCTTCTTCAGCCATCAAGATTTGATGATAACCTTTTGCTAAGTCCAATGTACTGAAATATTGAGCCCTACCAAGTTTGTCTAATATTGAGTCCATGAGAGGTAACGGATATTTGTCTGGTATTGTTACATGATTTAATCGACGATAGTCTACACATAATCTATATTTTTGTACTCCTGAATTATCTATTTTCTTTGGCACCATGCATATAGGTGAGCTGTATTTACTTCTGCTTTTTCTTATTATGCCGTTTCTTTCCATTTCTAAAATTTGTTTTCGAATTTCTTCTTCATATTTTGGAGAACACCTGTAAATTTTCGAATTGATCGGTTGGTCCGTTATTGTTCTTATATTGTGTACCACTGTATTTGTATTTGTCAATTGGTCGCCTTCTTTATAGTATAACTTGTTAAATCTTTTGTTTAGATTGGTAATAATTTCCTTTTCTTCTAAATTTAAATCTGTTAAATTAAAGCTTTCAATTTCACTTACTTCCAAAACACAAGCCTCTTCAGGATGCTTGGAATGGAATGGAATTTCAGCATCATTTATCAGTTTAATTGTTTTCTTCTTGAAATCAATAAATTGAACGTTTCTTTGGATGAAGTCCATACCCAATAGAAAATCATATGATTTATCCAGGGGTAAAGCCACCCATCTTGAACGAACTTGTGGAGAATATTGAAATTCTCTTGGTGCTTCTGTCATAACTAAGTAATTATTAGTTTCAAACTTTGCATTAATTGTATGAATTGTTTTTGAATATTTTTCAATTATTTTGTAAAAATTTTCCTGCACTCTATTTGTGTTTAATATACTAATTGTGGATCCAGTATCTAACAAAAAAGTAAATTTACAATCTTCAATTGTTCCTTCTATTAAAATTTTTCTTTCATCCGAGGCTACTGGGTAAAAAATCTTTAGGGATTTCACTTGTTGTACTTTTATTATCCTCATCAATTATATTATCAACACTCATTGCCTCTGGGGATTCTGTCTAACATTTTGACTTTCATTTTTATTGTAATTATTATTTGGATATTGATGTGGATTATTGTTAGTATTCTGATTTTGTTGATTATTGTTATAGTTATGATTGTATTGTGGATTAGTATTGTTATTCCTATTTTGTTGTTGATTGTTATATTGTCTCCCAGTATTTTGACTTTTTGGAAAATTGCCATTATTATTGTTGTTTTATTATTATTATTGTTGTTATTATTATTATTATTGTTGTTATTATTATTATTTCTTTGATCAATATTGTTACCTGAGTCATTCTCGGTATTTTTACGAATTAACAATCTTTGATTTAAATTTCCAAAATTTAGACCGATATATTTAGCAATTTCATTTCTAACCATTTGCACTGTTGTTAATGGCATTAGCGAGACTGCCATGGAGCCTGCAGCTAATTCTTTTATTCGTTGAATCAATAGTGAACTTAATATATTTACTAAGCTTTCATTATTTTCAAATACAGCAAAGTCTGTTATTTCTTCCACTATGTACCTTACCTTAATATCTAAATCTTTAATAGATGTCACTCTGAGATTGTTGATCTTCCTAGTCAAACCCATTTGGTCCATTCTTGGCCGGTAATGATGTCGCAATTTCTCCTTACATTCCTCCCACGTTGTCGGTGTGTTGATGGTGAGAACTGTTCTTGCCTGTCCTTGAATCTTCGTGTTGAATATAACGCTGAAAACCTGATCCGCATCATCTGCATATTCCTGCATAATCTGGTCCACTGAAGCAATGAATCCATGGAGAGTACCATCTTGTCCAGTAAATGTTGGAAGATATCGAGTTTCCTTTTCAATCTGGTTTCTAGCTCTTGTTCTTGAGTTCACATTTGGTAGTTGCATTTGTTGAACAACAATTTGAGTGAGAGCCTGAATGCAATTCTGCATTTCGTTTATATTTTCGTTTTCCATTTTAAAGTTTATATATTTTTTTTCTTTGATTGTTAAATTGCCACTGGATTGTTTAGTTTTTAGTTTAGTTGCACAATTATGACTTTGTCCCTTTTATGCCACTATTGTTTTACACTTTTTCACTTTTGGCGATAATTGTTATGCCTTTTCAGCTAAGTTCAAATATCACTTCTTAGTGTGTGTTTTGTTTTTGTTTTAACTTTTCACTTTCGATAACACTTGTTATGCCTTTTCAGCTAGTTCAAATGTTACTTCTTAGTGTGTTATTAATTTATCCGTCCGTTCAGACCGGCTGCGCCAGTTATATATATTTGACATATATATACATGAGTTGTATTTCAATAAATAAGAATGTACACAGTGTTGTAGATTTGAACTGGTTTATTCAGAGAATTGATACAAACTGAAGTTGAGCTGTGCAAGAAGTGCTATTATATACTTGGATGTTGGCGGCAGCCAAACCGTCTGAGTTGTTTATAATTACGTTAGCATATTCTGACTTTAGAGTGTTTATATTGGGACTTGGGTTGAATTCGCAGTTGGTTGTTTATGTTTACGTTAAAGAAGCTAGCAGTCCCAGTTTGGGTTATTAGTTTATAGTGGAAGCTTGAATGTTTATGTTTACATAATTGACGATCGCAATCCCGATCTAATGGAATGCTTTGTATGTGTTAGTGTTGGGTAAGTGGTAAGTGGTGACAAATGAGATGGGGAAGTGGTAAGTGGTGACAAATGTATAACTCGCGCTTTGCAGCGCTTAGAACTCGCTCCCCTACATTCGTTGGTTGAGCATATCAGTGCGATATCTCGTTTGCTCCCTCGAATTGTGTACTCCCTATTATTGTCCGAGAAAGCTTAGTGGTTAGCTTAGGACAATTTAAAAATAATAATAATAAAAAAAATTAAGTAAAAATAAAAAAATAGTTCAAAATAATAATTAAAAAAAAAATAATAATTTTTTTTTTTTTTTTTTAAGTTTTTTTGTTGTTGTTGTTGGAAGCAACAAGATTTATTTTGTATTTTATTTTTATATTTTTTTTGTCGTCTCCTCTAATTACCTAAATAAAAAATGAATTCGAAAGAAACTCTTGAAGGCTCTAAAAAGAAACTTGCTATTTGCGTGAAGAGCATTTGCAGAGTTAATAATCAAATTCTCGATGACACGATCGGTCGAGATTTGACAGAGCTAGAGTGCAGGCTTGAGATGTTGTCGTCGCATATTGAAAATGCTCTCAAATATCAAAGCAGAATTGAGACATTTGACGAATATGACGATTACCGGTGCGAGTTAGAAGAGATTTGCATTACTGCAAAGGCAAGGCTGAAGGCGATGGTGAAATCGTTGACCGATACTTCATCCGCCAATATATCGATTCAGCCGATTGCCGCTCCTCGTACCCGTCTGCCTAAACTCTCATTGCCAAAGTTCAGCGGAAAGTATTCCGAATTTAAAAATTTCATAAGCTTGTTTGAGACTCTTGTTGACAATGACCATTCAATTCCGCGCATTGAGAAATTCAATCATCTCATTTCTTGTCTCTCTGGTGAGGCTCTTGGAACGGTGAGAGCGTTTCAAGTCACCGAGGACAACTATGAGAAAGCAATGGCGAGTTTGAAAAGAGTATATGACAATGATTGTCTGATATTTAATGAAAATATCACTGCTCTTTTCAATTTGCCAAAGATTTCGCAGCCCTCCGCTTCAGCGTTGCGAAACTTGATTGACACTGTCTCTGCGATATACGGATCTTTGTTGTCGATAGGTGATGATAAGAAGATTGCAAATGCAATCCTTATTCACCTGGTCATGCACAAAGTTGATGCAATGACAAAGAAGAAGTGGGATGAGCAGCTAGATTACACGAAAATTCCATTATGGAGTGAGTGTGAAACTGTGCTTAATCGTCGATATCAGCACTTGTCAGCTGAGAATTCGACAAAGTCCGATAGTCAAGCCGTTTCCACTAAACAGCTTAATAAAAGCTCGTTTTCGTGTACGACGCTCAAAGATAAGATTGATCAAAAGACCCAAATATGCGAATATTGCAATTCCGAAGATCATTCCATCGTGAGTTGCTCGATGTTTGCTGCCTTGGCAGTTAAACAGAGATTCGACTACGCGAAAACAACTGCATTATGCATAAATTGTCTTCGGAAGGGTCACACTGTCGCCAAATGTAAGGCAAAAAAGTGTCGTGTGTGCAGCCGTTCACATCATACGTTGCTGCACATATATTCTGCGACTACAAATAGTAGAGCGTTACCACCCCGAGTCTCTCCGCTGTTGAGCCTAATCGTCCATCCACTTCACATGCGATGCATGCGACCGTGTCGGATAAAGTGATCCTGGCCACAGCAGTCATCAAAATAAAGACGAATTCAGGCGATTTCGTCTTAGCCCGAGCTTTGCTGGACTCTGGGTCACAAATTAATTTTGTGACTGAGGAACTAGCTCAGCGGCTGCATTTGCGTAGAGAAGACTCGTGCATCAGCTTGCTTGGCATTGGTGAATCCAATTCTCAAGTTAAGAAAAAGATACACACTGTGGTGAAGTCGCGAGTTGGCTGCAATGAATACGCGATCGATTTATGGATCCTCAAATCGATCTCAGGTTATCAGCCAGATCACACTGTAAATGTCAGTGGCTGGAAGATACCTGACAATATTCAGCTAGCGGATCCCTATTTCTTCAAACCGCAGAAAATTGATCTTCTTATCGGCGCTGAAACATTCTTTGACCTATTGTCCGTTGGCCAAATCAAGCAAGGTCCAGAGTGTCCAATCCTCCAAAAGACAAGCCTTGGGTGGATTGTCTCGGGGCGGTACACTCCTGGTGAAAAATCTCACCAGAAGATGACTGTCAATCTGAGCTATCAGGAAGAAAGTTTGAGCTCGATTGACAAGACCTTGCTGAAGTTTTGGACTGTCGAAGATGTGCGCTCTCCCTCCAAAGTCCTTTCCGCTGAACAACAAAGTTGTGAAGATCATTTCACAAATAATGTGAGAAGATTGCCGTCTGGTCGTTTCGAAGTAAGACTGCCGTTCAAATCAGATTCGCACCAGCTTGGGTGCTCATTTGAAGTTGCTAAACGGCGGTTTTTGTCGCTTGAAAAACGCTTAACTCGAGATCCCGAGTTAAAGCGAATGTACTTGGAATTTATGGAAGAATATGTAGAGATGGGCCACATGTCCGAAGTGAGTCACATCCTTCCAAGTACACCACACTATGTTATTCCGCACCAATGTGTATTACGGCCCCAAAGCACTTCGACAAAGCTGAGGGTCGTATTTGATGCTTCGTGTCGCACTTCGACACATAAGGCGTTGAATGACATTCTTATGGTCGGGCCGACCATTCAAGAAGAGCTGTTTTCGACTCTGCTTCGTTTTCGATTGCATAAATATGCATTAACGGCCGACATCAAAAAGATGTACCGCCAAGTTATGGTGCACGAGGCAGATCGAAACTATCAGCTCATAGTGTGGAGGAAAGATCCATCAGACTCGTTGAGATTATTCAGATTAAATACTGTAACATATGGCACTGCGCCAGCGCCATTCTTGGCCATACGGTGTTTGATCCAGCTGAGCGAGATTGCGAAATCCTCGCACCCCATGGCAGCTGAAGTTATCAGGCAAGACTTCTACGTTGACGATATGTTGACTGGTGCCGCATGCGTCGAGGACCTGAAGACAATTAAGTCTGAAGTGTCGCAGATACTGCTAGGAGCAGGTTTTGAACTTGCGAAGTGGTTCTCGAATGCTCCTGGGTTCTCCGCATCAGACAGTACACCAAAGCCGATAACGATCTCCGAGACTGACGCAACCAAGACTCTAGGTGTGATTTGGTTGCCAAATGAAGACGTGTTCCAATTCCGGATCGACGATTCATTCATGGGTCTTAAAGCGACAAAACGGAACATTCTCTCGGTGACATCGCGGTTATTCGATCCGCTTGGCCTATTGAGTCCCTTAATTATAAAAGCAAAGATACTGCTTCAAGAGCTCTGGCTTCAAAAGTTGGAGTGGGACGAATCCATACCATTGAGTTTGGATACATCGTGGCAGCAATTGAAGTCAAATTTGACACAATTGCAAAACATAAAAGTGCCACGATATTTGTTCACAGAGCCTACGTCACCGATAGAGATACATGGCTTCGCCGACGCCTCAATAAGAGCGTATGGGGCGTGTATTTACGTTCGTACGCAAACTGCAGAAGGTTGTAAAGTATCATTACTAACCTCAAAATCAAAAGTAGCTCCCCTCAAGACTAAGACTCTTCCTAGACTTGAGTTGTGTGCAGCTCACCTTCTTGCAGAACTCTGCCACCGCATCCGAAGGCTGATCCGATCTCCAATTGAACGGACGGTTCTTTGGTCAGATTCGGAAGTCACTCTTCATTGGATCCGGTCACATCCTTCCACTCTCGCGACATTCGTGTCGAATCGAGTGGCCGAGATTCAAGAGTGGTCAGAGAGCGTGGAATGGCGTCATGTTCCAACTAAGCAGAACCCCGCAGACATTGTATCGAGAGGTTGCGATGTGACTGAACTGTGCGCGTCAATGTGGTTTAGTGGTCCGTCATTCTTGATGGAACCACACGACGCATGGCCAGTTAACCACCATTTCGTCTCTGAAGAGACGCGCAATTTGGAAGTGCGCAAAACAGCTGTTGGACTGACAGCTATAGTGGTAAAGTCAGATCTAGTGGACTCGATCGAAAGTTTTTCGTCGCACACAAGTCTGTTGAGAGTGTTCGCTTATGTGTTCCGCTTCATTCGAAGATGTAAAGACAAAACAGTTCAATTTGAACTGGTTCCAACGGCATCAGAACTGAAAGAAGCATTCAGCAAAATAGTTGAAGTAATGCAGGATTTCGAATTCAGAGACGATATAGAAAGGGTTCGTAAGAGTACACGTGTGAGCTCGAGTCTACAACGACTCAATCCTTTCATACATGAGTAGGAAGGATCTTGGTGTTCGTTTTCGTTGTTGCGAGTCGGGGGGCGACTGGTAAATGCTCCTATTTCATATGATGCCAAGTTTCCACTCCTCTTGTCGAAGCGCTCACAATTTGCTCGCAGCTATGTGAGGTACCTTCACTTGACCAACTGTCACGCTGGCCCAAGAGCGCTCGTGAGCATTCTCAGAGAACGACTTTGGTTAGTCAATGCTCAAGAGCTTTGTCGTCAGACAGTACGATCATGCATCCGTTGCTTTAAATGCAAACCTCGGCTGCTTACGCAAATAATGGGAAATTTGCCTGCTGATCGACTCCGAGCGCTCCGCCCATTTTCAATTTGTGGCGTAGATTTTTGTGGCCCGGTTGAGACAACCTATAGGATTCGCGGAAAGCCGCCGTACAAGTCGTACATAGCTTTGTTCGTCTGTTTTGCGTCAAAAGCGGTTCACTTAGAAATTGTATCCGACCTGTCAACTAATGCATTTCTAATGGCTTTCCAAAGGTTTGTTGGTCGAAGAGGCTGCCCGAGCCGAGTCCATTGCGACAACGCGACGAACTTCGTCGGAGCAAGTCGCCATCTGGAGGAGCTAAGGAGACGAGTCGAGGCCGAGGAGAACGCAGTTCGCGACTTCGCATCAAGAAGCGGATGCGAATTTGCGTTCATACCGCCGAGGGCTCCTCACTTCGGAGGACTATGGGAGGCAGGTGTGAAGTCTGCAAAGCACCTACTCCTACGGACGGTGGGCAACGCCCTGCTCACGACCGAGGAGCTGCAGACAGTGGTCGTGGCGGTCGAGGCGGTGCTCAACTCCCGCCCGCTAGGAGCCGTAAGCAACGACCCCAACGACGGCGAGGCACTAACCCCAGGACATCTACTGGTGGGCGGTCCACTGGTGGCACCGGCAGCATCGCGGACCCCGGACCAGGAGGGTCTGAGTTGCTTAAGGCGATGGCGAGCTGTCTCGTCGCTCAAGCGAGCGTTCTGGCAGCGATGGTCCCGGGAGTATGTGCTGGGCCTGCAGGCACGGGCCAAGTGGGACCGGTTGCAGCCAAATCTGCGAATCGGAGAGCTCGTCGTCGTCGCAGAGGACAATCAGCCGCCGATGCAGTGGATGGTGGGGCGAGTCGTGGCGGTATACCCGGGAGCGGACGGGGCGGTGCGCGTCGCAGACGTGCGAACCAGCACAGGAGGGCTGTTTAAACGGCCAATACACAAATTGGCGCCTCTGCCAATCGTATGAAGGCACAGCCGTTCATCGGGGCCGGTGTTGGCGCATTTGATAGTTATTAGTTAAGAGCATGAAGTACCAAATGAAATTGTTAGAATTAGGGCGAAGCGAGAGCGCAATAAAGCTTTCGTTTGTTGCTCTCTGAGCGAATTCGCCTCGCTTCGCCACTCTAGTTATTTACTCCGTTAGGCTTAATGTAACTTAGCATAGAATTATAAACATAGTTGAAATTGAGAACTCTACAGCGCGTCATCATTTACTCCGTTTTCGTTTTCGTCGTACTAACAACAACAATTAGGTCCAGTCTTTTATGTTCGCGAATAAAGCGGAATTTTAATATAATATTGCAAAAACTCTTGTAATTTATCTTCAAACATTTTCTTTACAATATTTAATAACTTGAATTTTTGCATGCTCTTCTATAAATTTATGTTTCGTGTTCGTACAAAGTAAATGGAGGTGAAAGTATGAAGTGTGTTTTCGCAATAATAAAAAAACTCACCAACAGAACTCCTGCGGTGGCGATCGATCTCCGGCGAAGTTGTGCTGGAACAGTGCTAAATCAAAAGAAATACAACTTTCACCAAAACACTTCATATTGTGCGAAACTGGTACTAACTACTCAATATAATTTTTGCATACGTTTTATTTTTGTTGTTTTAATTTTGTTGTTTCTCAACGTGCACTGGTTTTAATTCATTATCATTCATTGATTCAACTTAACATAATTTAATTTATTAAACAATATTGCTTTTATTGCACTTGTTCACGATTGTTTTAACTTATATATTTAATTTAATTTAATGAAATGAGCATTATAAAATACTTCACTTTTAATTTGTAATAATCAAAAAAAAATAGTGCAATTTAGCAGCGCTTTGTTTTTATCTTTTGACAAATTGCAAATGGTACTATATAGAAGCGCCTTGCATTTGTGTTTTTTTTGTTGTATTTATTATTTGGATATTGATGTGGATTATTGTTAGTATTCTGATTTTGTTGATTATTGTTATAGTTATGATTGTACTGTGGATTAGTATTGTTATTCCTATTTTGTTGTTGATTGTTATATTGTCTCCTAGTATTTTGACTTTTGGAAAATTGCCATTATTATTGTTGTTTTTTTATTATTGTTGTTGTTATTATTATTATTATTGTTGTTATTATTATTATTTCTTTGATCAATATTGTTACCTGAGTCATTCTCGGTATTTTTACGAATTAACAATCTTTGATTTAAATTTCCAAAATTTAGACCGATATATTTAGCAATTTCATTTCTAACCATTTGCACTGTTGTTAATGGCATTAGCGAGACTGCCATGGAGCCTGCAGCTAATTCTTTTGATTCGTTGAATCAATAGTGAACTTAATATATTTACTAAGCTTTCATTATTTTCAAATACAGCAAAGTCTGTTATTTCTTCCACTATGTACCTTACCTTAATATCTAAATCTTTAATAGATGTCACTCTGAGATTGTTGATCTTCCTAGTCAAACCCATTTGGTCCATTCTTGGCCGGTAATGATGTCGCAATTTCTCCTTACATTCCTCCCACGTTGTCGGTGTATTGATGGTGAGAACTGTTCTTGCCTGTCCTTGAATCTTCGTGTTGAATATAACGCTGAAAACCTGATCCGCATCATCTGCATATTCCTGCATAATCTGGTCCACTGAAGCAATGAATCCATGGAGAGTACCATCTTGTCCAGTAAATGTTGGAAGATATCGAGTTTCCTTTTCAATCTGGTTTCTAGCTCTTGTTCTTGAGTTCGCATTTGGTAGTTGCATTTGTTGAACAACAATTTGAGTGAGAGCCTGAATGCAATTCTGCATTTCGTTTATATTTTCGTTTTCCATTTTAAAGTTTATATATTTTTTATCTTTGATTGTTAAATTGCCACTGGATTGTTTAGTTTTTAGTTTAGTTGCACAATTATGACTTTGTCCCTTTTATGCCACTATTGTTTTACACTTTTTCACTTTTGGCGATAATTGTTATGCCTTTTCAGCTAAGTTCAAATATCACTTCTTAGTGTGTGTATTGTTTTTGTTTTAACTTTTCACTTTCGATAACACTTGTTATGCCTTTTCAGCTAGTTCAAATGTTACTTCTTAGTGTGTTATTGTTTTTTGTTTTAACTTTTTCCCTTAGTCGATAACACTTGTTATGCCTTTTCAGCTAGTTCAAATGTTACTTCTTAGTGTGTTATTAATTTATCCGTCCGTTCAGACCGGCTGCGCCAGTTATATATGTTTGACATATATATACATGAGTTGTATTTCAATAAATAAGAATGTACACAGTGTCGTAGATTTGAACTGGTTTATTCAGAGAATTGATACAAACTGAAGTTGCTGTGCAAGAGTGCTATTTTATACTTGGATGTTGGCGGCAGCCAAACCGTCTGAGTTGTTTATAATTACGTTAGCATATTCTGACTTTAGAGTGCAAGCTTGGTTGTTTATGTTTACGTTAAAGAAGCTAGCAGTCCCAGTTTGGGTTATTAGTTTATAGTGGAAGCTTGAATGTTTATGTTTACATAATTGACGATCGCAATCCCGATCTAATGGAATGCTTTGTATGTGTTAGTGTTGGGTAAGTGGTAAGTGGTGACAAATGAGATGGGGAAGTGGTCAGTGGTGACAATTCTATAACTCGCGCTTTGCAGCGCTTAGAACTCGCTCCCCTACATTCGTTGGTTGAGTATATCAGTGCGATATCTAGTTTGCTCCCTCGAATTGTGTACTCCCTATTATTGTCCGAGAAAAATTAGTGGTTAGCTTAGGACAATTTAAAACAATAATAATAATAAAAAAATTAAGTAAAAATAAAAGAATAGTTGAAAATAAAATAGAAAAAAAACAAATAATACATTTTTTTTTAAGTTTCTTTTTAATGTTGTATGGAAGCAACAAGTTTTATTTTGTATTTTATTTTTATATTTTTTTGTCGTCTCCTCTAATAAGTTAAACAAAATGAATTCGAAAGAAACACTTGAAGGCTCTAAAAAGAAACTTGCTATTTGCGTGAAGAGCATTTGCAGAGTTAATAATCAAATTCTCGATGACACGATCGGTCGAGATTTGACAGAGCTAGAGTGCAGGCTTGAGATGTTGTCGTCGCATATTGAAAATGCTCTCAAATATCAAAACAGAATTGAGACATTTGACGAATATGACGATTACCGGTGCGAGTTAGAAGAGATTTGCATTACTGCAAAGGCAAGGCTGAAGGCGATGGTGAAATCGTTGACCGATACTTCATCCGCCAATATATCGATTCAGCCGATTGCCGCTCCTCGTACCCGTCTGCCTAAACTCTCATTGCCAAAGTTCAGCGGAAAGTATTCCGAATTTAAAAATTTCATAAGTTTGTTTGAGACTCTTGTTGACAATGACCATTCAATTCCGCGCATTGAGAAATTCAATCATCTCATTTCTTGTCTCTCTGGTGAGGCTCTTGGAACGGTGAGAGCGTTTCAAGTCACCGAGAACAACTATGAGAAAGCAATGGCGAGTTTGAAAAGAGTATATGACAATGATTGTCTGATATTTAATGAAAATATCACTGCTCTTTCAATTTGCCAAAGATTTCGCAGCCCCCGCTTCAGCGTTGCGAAACTTGATTGACACTGTCTCTGCGATGTACGGATCTTTGTTGTCGATAGGTGATGATAAGAAGATTGCAAATGCAATCCTTATTCACCTGGTCATGCACAAAGTTGATGCAATGACAAAGGAGAAGTGGGATGAGCAGCTAGATTACACGAAAATTCCATTATGGAGTGAGTGTGAAACTGTGCTTAATCGTCGATATCAGCACTTGTCAGCTGAGAATTCGACAAAGTCCGATAGTCAAGCCGTTTCCACTAAACAGCTTAATAAAAGCTCGTTTTCGTGTACGACGCTCAAAGATAAGATTGATCAAAAGACCCAAATATGCGAATATTGCAATTCCGAAGATCATTCCATCGTGAGTTGCTCGATGTTTGCTGCCTTGGCAGTTAAACAGAGATTCGACTACGCGAAAACAACTGCATTATGCATAAATTGTCTTCGGAAGGGTCACACTGTCGCCAAATGTAAGGCAAAAAAGTGTCGTGTGTGCAGCCGTTCTCATCATACGTTGCTGCACATATATTCTGCGACTACAAATAGTAGAGCGTTACCACCCCGAGTCTCTCCGCTGTTGAGCCTAATCGTCCATCCACTTCACATGCGATGCATGCGACCGTGTCGGATAAAGTGATCCTGGCCACAGCAGTCATCAAAATAAAGACGAATTCAGGCGATTTCGTCTTAGCCCGAGCTTTGCTGGACTCTGGGTCACAAATTAATTTTGTGACTGAGGAACTAGCTCAGCGGCTGCATTTGCGTAGAAGACTCGTGCATCAGCTTGCTTGGCATTGGTGAATCCAATTCTCAAGTTAAGAAAAGATACACACTGTGGTGAAGTCGCGAGTTGGCTGCAATGAATACGCGATCGATTTATGGATCCTCAAATCGATCTCAGGTTATCAGCCAGATCACACTGTAAATGTCAGTGGCTGGAAGATACCTGACAATATTCAGCTAGCGGATCCCTATTTCTTCAAACCGCAGAAAATTGATCTTCTTATCGGCGCTGAAACATTCTTTGACCTATTGTCCGTTGGCCAAATCAAGCAAGGTCCAGAGTGTCCAATCCTCCAAAAGACAAGCCTTGGGTGGATTGTCTCGGGGCGGTACACTCCTGGTGAAAAATCTCACCAGAAGATGACTGTCAATCTGAGCTATCAGGAAGAAAGTTTGAGCTCGATTGACAAGACCTTGCTGAAGTTTTGGACTGTCGAAGATGTGCGCTCTCCCTCCAAAGTCCTTTCCGCTGAACAACAAAGTTGTGAAGATCATTTCTAAAATAATGTGAGAAGATTGCCGTCTGGTCGTTTCGAAGTAAGACTGCCGTTCAAATCAGATTCGCACCAGCTTGGGTGCTCATTTAAAGTTGCTAAACGGCGGTTTTGTCGCTTGAAAAACGCTTAACTCGAGATCCCGAGTTAAAGCGAATGTACTTGGAATTTATGGAAGAATATGTAGAGATGGGCCACATGTCCGAAGTGAGTCACATCCTTCCAAGTACACCACACTATGTTATTCCGCACCAATGTGTACTACGGCCCCAAAGCACTTCGACAAAGCTGAGGGTCGTATTTGATGCTTCGTGTCGCACTTCGACACATAAGGCGTTGAATGACATTCTTATGGTCGGGCCGACCATTCAAGAAGAGCTGTTTTCAACTCTGCTTCGTTTTCGATTGCATAAATATGCATTAACGGCCGACATCAAAAGATGTACCGCCAAGTTATGGTGCACGAGGCAGATCGAAACTATCAGCTCATAGTGTGGAGGAAAGATCCATCAGACTCGTTGAGATTATTCAGATTAAATACTGTAACATATGGCACTGCACCAGCGCCATTCTTGGCCATACGGTGTTTGATCCAGCTGAGCGAGATTGCGAAATCCTCGCACCCCATGGCAGCTGAGGTTATCAGGCAAGACTTCTACGTTGACGATATGTTGACTGGTGCCGCATGCGTCGAGGACCTGAAGACAATTAAGTCTGAAGTGTCGCAGATACTGCTAGAGCAGGTTTTGAACTTGCGAAGTGGTTCTCGAATGCTCCTGGGTTCTCCGCATCAGACAAATGAAGACGTGTTCCAATTCCGGATCGACGATTCATTCATGGGTCTTAAAGCGACAAAACGGAACATTCTCTCGGTGACATCGCGGTTATTCGATCCGCTTGGCCTATTGAGTCCCTTAATTATAAAAGCAAAGATACTGCTTCAAGAGCTCTGGCTTCAAAAGTTGGAGTGGGACGAATCCATACCATTGAGTTTGGATACATCGTGGCAGCAATTGAAGTCAAATTTGACACAATTGCAAAACATAAAAGTGCCACGATATTTGTTCACAGAGCCTACGTCACCGATAGAGATACATGGCTTCGCCGACGCCTCAATAAGAGCGTATGGGGCGTGTATTTACGTTCGTACGCAAACTGCAGAAGGTTGTAAAGTATCATTACTAACCTCAAAATCAAAAGTAGCTCCCCTCAAGACTAAGACTCTTCCTAGACTTGAGTTGTGTGCAGCTCACCTTCTTGCAGAACTCTGCCACCGCATCCGAAGGCTGATCCGATCTCCAATTGAACGGACGGTTCTTTGGTCAGATTCGGAAGTCACTCTTCATTGGATCCGGTCACATCCTTCCACTCTCGCGACATTCGTGTCGAATCGAGTGGCCGAGATTCAAGAGTGGTCAGAGAGCGTGGAATGGCGTCATGTTCCAACTAAGCAGAACCCCGCAGACATTGTATCGAGAGGTTGCGATGTGACTAAACTGTGCGCGTCAATGTGGTTTAGTGGTCCGTCATTCTTGATGGAACCACACGACGCATGGCCAGTTAACCACCATTTCGTCTCTGAAGAGACGCGCAATTTGAAGTGCGCAAAACAGCTGTTGGACTGACAGCTATAGTGGTAAAGTCAGATCTAGTGGACTCGATCGAAAGTTTTTCGTCGCACACAAGTCTGTTGAGAGTGTTCGCTTATGTGTTCCGCTTCATTCGAAGATGTAAAGACAAAACAGTTCAATTTGAACTGGTTCCAACGGCATCAGAACTGAAAGAAGCATTCAGCAAAATAGTTGAAGTAATGCAGGATTTCGAATTCAGAGACGATATAGAAAGGGTTCGTAAGAGTACACGTGTGAGCTCGAGTCTACAACGACTCAATCCTTTCATACATGAGTATGAAGGATCTTGGTGTTCGTTTTCGTTGTTGCGAGTCGGGGGCGACAGGTAAATGCTCCTATTTCATATGATGCCAAGTTTCCACTCCTCTTGTCGAAGCGCTCACAATTTGCTCGCAGCTATGTGAGGTACCTTCACTTGACCAACTGTCACGCTGGCCCAAGAGCGCTCGTGAGCATTCTCAGAGAACGACTTTGGTTAGTCAATGCTCAAGAGCTTTGTCGTCAGACAGTACGATCATGCATCCGTTGCTTTAAATGCAAACCTCGGCTGCTTACGCAAATAATGGGAAATTTGCCTGCTGATCGACTCCGAGCGCTCCGCCCATTTTCAATTTGTGGCGTAGATTTTTGTGGCCCGGTTGAGACAACCTATAGGATTCGCGGAAAGCCGCCGTACACGTCGTACATAGCTTTGTTCGTCTGTTTTGCGTCAAAAGCGGTTCACTTAGAAATTGTATCCGACCTGTCAACTAATGCATTTCTAATGGCTTTCCAAAGGTTTGTTGGTCGAAGAGGATGCCCGAGCCGAGTCCATTGCGACAACGCGACGAACTTCGTCGGAGCAAGTCGCCATCTGGAGGAGCTAAGGAGACGAGTCGAGGCCGAGGAGAACGCAGTTCGCGACTTCGCATCAAGAAGCGGATGCGAATTTGCATTCATACCGCCGAGGGCTCCTCACTTCGGAGGACTATGGGAGGCAGGTGTGAAGTCTGCAAAGCACCTACTCCTACGGACGGTGGGCAACGCCCTGCTCACCTGCCGAGGAGCTGCAGACAGTGGTCGTGGCGGTCGAGGCGGTGCTCAACTCCCGCCCGCTAGGAGCCGTAAGCAACGACCCCAACGACGGCGAGGCACTAACCCCAGGACATCTACTGGTGGGCGGTCCACTGGTGGCACCGGCAGCATCGCGGACCCCGGACCAGGAGGGTCTGAGTTGCTTAAGGCGATGGCGAGCTGTCTCGTCGCTCAAGCGAGCGTTCTGGCAGCGATGGTCCCGGGAGTATGTGCTGGGCCTGCAGGCACGGGCCAAGTGGGACCGGTTGCAGCCAAATCTGCGAATCGGAGAGCTCGTCGTCGTCGCAGAGGACAATCAGCCGCCGATGCAGTGGATGGTGGGGCGAATCGTGGCGGTATACCCGGGAGCGGACGGGGCGGTGCGCGTCGCAGACGTGCGAACCAGCACAGGAGGGCTGTTTAAACGGCCAATACACAAATTGGCGCCTCTGCCAATCGGATGAAGGCACAGCCGTTCATCGGGGCCGGTGTTGGCGCATTTGATAATTATTAGTTAAGAGCATGAAGTACCAAATGAAGTTGTTAGAATTAGGGCGAAGCGAGAGCGCAATAAAGCTTTCGTTTGTTGCTCTCTGAGCTTAATGTAACTTAGCATAGAATCATAAACACAGTTGAAATTGAGAACTCTACAGCGCGTCATCATTTACCTGTTTTCGTTTTCGTCGTCTAACAACAACAATTAGGTCCAGTCTCTTTGCTCGCGAATAAAGCGGAAAATATAATAATTGCAAAAACTCTTGTGATTTTTCACATGGTTTATAATATTTAATTAATGAGAGATAATAAACAATAAGGCATCAAGAATATAAATAGTACTAAATGATCAATAATAATAATATAAGAGGATAGTTGCAATAATATTATAGTTTTTCTCTAAATATATAAATGTATTTTAATTTCAGTGCTTTGTCTTATTTCATGTACCAAATTTTAAACTTTAGTAATTTATCTTCAAACATTTTCTTTACAATATTTAATAACTTGAATTTTTGCATGCTCTTCTATAAATTTATGTTTCGTGTTCGTACAAAGTAAATGGAGGTGAAAGTATGAAGTGTGTTTTCGCAATAATAAAAACTCACCAACAGAACTCCTGCGGTGGCGATCGATCTCCGGCGAAGTTGTGCTGGAACAGTGCTAAATCAAAAGAAATACAACTTTCACCAAAACACTTCATATTGTACCTACGCGAAACTGGTACTAACTACTCAATATAATTTTTGCATACGTTTTATTTTTGTTGTTTTAATTTTGTTGTTTCTCAACGTGCACTGGTTTTAATTCATTATCATTCATTGATTCAACTTAACATAATTTAATTTATTAAACAATATTGCTTTTTATTGCACTTGTTCACGATTGTTTTAACTTATATATTTAATTTAATTTAATGAAATGAGCATTATAAAATACTTCACTTTTTAATTTGTAATAATCAAAAAAAATAGTGCAATTTAGCAGCGCTTTGTTTTTATCTTTTGACAAATTGCAAATGGTACTATATAGAAGCGCCTTGCTTTTTAATTTGTTGTTTTACAATTATTAATATTTTCATTATAATTTCATACTTTTGCCATTGTAGTACCTTTTAAATGTAAGTTTGAATTTTAACTATTTCGTGAACGAGAGAACTTTTAATTTTTAAATAATTTCCAACTTTTAACTTTTAACTTTTCATTGTATTCATTTTTTTTGTCGAATTTTAACTAAATTAAATTTAATTAAATTATTTTTATTTTTTTAATATTTATGTGCAATTTTTGCAATTTTTGCTAAACTAAAATTTTTTAACATGTTTTTATTTTAACTTGTGCTGAGCGGCGCTACACTGTTGAGTTTCAATCATTCACATTATTTTACTAATTTTGTTTTTGTCGATGCCAGATGATGGCAGGTGTGACCACTCAAAACAGCTGACAGTGTGGTCGCGATCAATTGATATCGATAGTGACAAAGCAGTCACACTGATCTAGTTTATCCTCACGTTGGTCACCCTGCCCTCTTTTTAGTGCTTTTTCCTACAAATATATGTTTCTATTCTCGGCACAACAAGTGCATTTCCAAGTGCAATAAAATAATTGTAAAGTTTCAAAGGTCAAAGTGTTGTTTATTTATCTGAAGACGCCCCTACACATTTTGGTCCTTCGAGCCGGATATTTGGATAACGCTCGACCCCAGCAAGCAATCGGTTGTCAAGATAAGTAATACACTTTTTTCTCCATACATTTTGTGCAAGTGTCGTGTTCGCGCTATATTCTTTTTCCTTGTACCTTATATATATGTGACACAGCATAAATATAAGTACATAAGCGTTCTACCGACTTTCTTTCCGCTATCTTTTTCTACTTTGGGTATACTTTGCACAGTATATATATATACATCCTTATATGTATATGTATGTGTAAGTATCTATACAGTTTAAAAGAGTTCGCTTATATTTTACGATTTGGCCGCTGTTGTATGTACTTTGTTACATTTCTGTCGTTTCGCGTTTGTCTGCCTTTTTGACACACTCCAGTGTATGCAACCTCTTCGTGTTATTTTACTCTAAATAAAAAGGAAGTTGCACTCTATTAAAGACAAACGCGCGTAGATCCACTGCACTCCATATATATATATACATATACATACGACACATATACATCCACATACGACACACATACATACACGAACACTACCATACACGACACTTACACACATATACACTCCGTATATATTCCATATACACTCCGTATATATTCCATATACACTCCGTATATATTCCATATACACTCCTCATATATTCCATATACACTCCGTATATAGTTGTGTCGGCATTGTTCACTATCCTGTGATAGCCGAAGTTCCCTTCCATTTTGTGTGCTTGCTCTCGGCTGCCGAAGCGTAGTATGTCCAAAAGCCAAAAGAGTGAAAAAGACTCTAAACTTTCCTTAAAGTTTCCGACCACAGCTCGTCGCCTGTCGTCCGCTTCGCCCGCTCCTTCGGGATCCAAACCCGCCACTCCTGCCGCTCAACTCCTAGTCAAAGTTGATCTCCGTCGCCGTCTGCTTCTTCTGCAACTACACGATCAGTCCAGGCTAAACTTAGCAACACCCGTGTGATGGCTCTCAGCAACTTCGTCGCCGTCTCCGACAGACTGGTGCACTTTGAGAGTCGGGTCAGAGCCGAAGACGACAATGTACACACGTACGAGATCCGTCGTGACCGCCTGCAAGCCCTCTGGGACAGTGTAGAGGCCGCTTATGCCACGTGCGCTGATGCACTGCATCGAGACCACGAAGGCATACAGGCCATGGACGCGAAATATGACCACTGCTATGTAGTGTATGAGCGGTATCTCGCCCATGTAAAGGGGCAAATTACACAAGTTTCGAATCAACAAGGAGTGAAGCATACGCTCCTCCTGTGTACTCCAGTGGCTGCCGGCTCCTCCAGTCGACACCGAAGTATTCCGTGGGGATTACTTGCGGTGGCCGACCTTCCGTGATCTTTTCACGGCCATCTACGCCAACAATCCGAAGTTGACTCCGGTTGAGAAACTATTCCATCTCAATTCAAAACCGCAGATGAGGCCAATGAGATCGTAGCCAAATTTCCGCTGACGAACGATGGTTTCGCGTCGGCTTGGAGTGCTCTCTGCGAGCGGTTCGAAACAAGCGCTTGTTTAATAACGAGCCAGTTAAAAATTATCTTCAACCTGTCCACGGTTTCGCAAGAGTCTGGAGCAGCGATTAAGGAGCTGCATGGCACAATTCAGCGGTGCTTGACCGCTTTTGACCACTCAGACATTTCAGTCTCTAGTTCTTTCGCCGACTGCATCCTGGTCTTTCTTTGCTCATCCAAGCTTACCAAACTTACACTCTCACTATGGGAGCAATCATTGGTGGACAAGTCCAAGATTCCCGCATGGCAGGACATGAGCACGTTCCTCAACGAGCGTTATCGTACGCTCGAGGCTGTTGAGGACGTGAAGCAACCTTCCACTCGCAGAACGCTACCGCTGGACCATCCCGTTCACAGCAGAGTTCAAAGCGAGTTAACTCTTTCAAGGCCCAAGTCACTCAGAGAGGCAAATCGTGTGACTTGTGCTCAAAAGAGAACCACCCTGTCCGGGTCTGTCCAAGCTTCCTTGAAATGCCGGTCAACGATCGGATGAGCTACATCAAACAGAAAAGTCTCTGTTTAAACTGTTTCGCAATAGGTCACCAACTCCGAGAGTGTACGAGTGCGCACAATTGCTTGACATGCAAGGGGCGGCACCACACTCTTCTCCATCGGGGCGACAGTGCCCACAATGGTGCCTCTTCCTCTTCCACTTCAGCCACACTTCTCAACATACAGTCCACTCCGAATCAATCGACAACAAATGTGCAAAATTACTTTGCCATTAACGCTCAAAACATCCTTCTCGTATGCCATCTAGGTACTACCCACACCGCACGAGCACTAATCAACTCGGGGTCCGAAGCGACTTTCATTTCTGAGCGTTTATTCCAGCGCATAAAGTTGCCATTCCAATCCGTGCAAGCCCAAGTCTCTGGGCTGAATCATGCAATTGCGGCCCAACCGCAGAAGCTATGCAACTTCAGCATTATTTGTCCAACGAAGCCGAGGCTCCATATCGAGACCTCAGCGTTCGTTATTCCACAACCGGCAGACAAGCTGCCATCATTCCGTGTGCCGAAAGGCTTCTAAAGGATCTACCAGCGATTGAACTGGCAGATCCAAACTTCCACAAAAGTGCTGAGATTGACATCTTAATTGGTGCGGATATCCTTCCGTCAGTCATCCTGAGCGGTTCCCGGCCAAACATTTGTGGCTCACTCCTTGGCCAACAAACCGTGTTTGCTTGGATTCTCACCGGCCCCGTCTCCCAGAATATGTCGACAACTGTCTCTGCGTCTTCGACAAGAGTCGCTATCCAAGCAGACGATCAACTCGACAGACTAAGCTCCAAAGTTTGGGAGGCGGAGGATATTCCGTCGAAGCTGGTTAGCTGCGAAAACACAACTTCACGCAGCAGATGTGGCAGATCTCGGGTGACTCTTCCATTCCGGAAGCCCGTCACCACTCCTAATTTTATCTGCCTCATCATTCATTCAAACCAGATAGGCACCGACACAAAGGCGAATAACCTACTTCGTTTCTCTATTCGTCGTCCTGTGTCGTCCTATACTGTATACTGTTCCATGTGACAATGTAAAGGAGCTATTAAAATAATCATTTGTTCTTATTTCTTCCTTTCTCCGTGTGGATGGGGCTCAACTCGCTCGTACACATTGAGGTGTACTTCCACTACATGATTGCTGCCATGGGACCCGAGTACCAAGAATTCATTTGGTGGAAGAAGTACTTGGCCACCTTCCAAAGATTGCAATTCGTGGCCAGCTTTACGCATCAGTTCCAGTTGCTGTTCTACGAATGCGATTACCCCAAGGGATTCATGGCGTGATGTTTCTGCTCCTCTTCTCGATTCTCCGAACGACTTCACCTCTCTGGTACTCGGCACTGATGTGTATCCTCACATCATTCATCCTGGCCTCCTGCCGAGCACCATGGAATAAAATAATTGTAAAGTTTCAAAGGTTAAAGTGTTGTTTATTTATCTGAAGACGCCCCTTACACAGTTTTAAACAATGTAGCGCATCAGTTTAACTTTTCAACTTTGGTTTTAATTTTTCATCTGCACTTTTAACACACACACACTATTTTTTTATATGCGAACTAGTCGCTGATGATCAAGAAAGTAAAGATGAGATGATACAGTTGGTGATGATGAGATGAGCGAAGATGCTGGTGATGATGACTAAAGTTGAGACGCAAATGCTGGCCAAGAAGTCGCAGGGGTGCTGCGCTGGCGGCTCGAGCAGAGGCCTTGGCGCTACGCCGGCGCAATAAGGCGCTCTGCTTGGCAGAAAGAAGTCGACGGAGTCGCTCACTGGCCCTTCGTTGGCCGATAGCTCGGCGGCAAATATGGCGCTCATTGGCGCCCGCTGGCCGATAGTTTGGCGGCAAAGATACCGCGCACTGGCGCTCCGCTGGCCGCTAGAGTAGCGGTAAAGATGGCGCGTACTGGCGCTTTGCTGGCCGCTAGCGCTGTAGCAAAATGGCGCTCAGTGCCGCTCCGCTGGCCGCTATGGCGGCGGCAAAGGTGACGCTAAGGGCGCTGCCAGCCGCCAGTGCGCCGCAATGAGAGCACTTTGGTGCGCTTTACTGGCCGCTAGGGCGGCGACAAAGATGGCGCTTAGTAGCGCTCCGCCGGCCGCTAGTGCAGGCACCGTCGCGCTCAAAAAAAGAGCCAAACCAAAAGGCCAACAAAATATCGAAACGACCTGCGAAAACAACAACAATGAGTAACGAACACCTACCAGAATCTATTACTATCAATTCTTACCAAGTATAAAATGCACTAAGAGAATTCTAACCTCTTGTGTCTTGTGGTATAAATTTTCCCCATCAACCAATATGCGTCTATGCACGCTGCCGGTCACCAGAAAAGTGCTCTGACTGGAACCAGCCCAGCTTAAGCTTGCTGAGCATGCGCGTGGTGACGCAAACGTCAAAGCTGAGCATTCCAGTGCAACTCGCTAAACGTCAAATGTGAGCTTTTCAGTGCAGCTGATGCACCAATTAAAGCTCAGCTTTCCAGCGCAGCTGATGCACTTAAAGCTGCGCCCTTAGTTGAAATTGAACTTGCATACTTTTTAGGACGCATTTAAAATATTTCTGCTACAGGCGCCGTTACAAAAGAAGAATTAGATCATATACTATAAAACTTTAAAACAGTGTATGAGACTGCCAGATTGTCGGCCAAAGCAACTAAGACCCTAGTAAGTAGGCGTTTTTGCCCATACAAAAGTATTTCTTTAATAACTTCCACAATTTTTATCTGATCGCAACCAAATTTTCAGGAATCATAACTACTATAGTAATTATAGTACGTACCAACTCGTTCGCAACTCTAGCTTTAAATTTACACTTGTTATTCGATTTTTGATTTGCGGGGCCGAAGTGGGCGTGGCAAAAATTTGAAACAAACTTGATAGCTCTATCTCTTATAGTCTCTGAGATCTAGGTGTTCATACGGACAGACGGACAGACACACAGACGGGCAGACGGACATGGCTATATCGTCTCGGCTGTTGACGCTGATCATGAATATATATACTTTATAGGGTCGGAGATGCCTCGTTCTACCTGTTACATACATTTCCTGCCGGCACAAGGTTTAATACCCTTCTACCCTATGGGTAGCGGGTATAAAGAGTGGATGTACGAATAATAACGGAGTGGGAGTATCCAATTGAAAATAGGAAGTCAGGGCGACCCAAATTAAGTGCTAGAGATTTAATATCGAAATCTAATTTTCATAGTGCATCAAAGTTCAGTGGAACTATGTATGCAATTCAAATGAAGAGGTTGCACAACATTTGTGATAAACCAATTTATTTAGGATTTGTAGTGCTGAATATGTCAAAATACAAATTGTATGACTTCCATTATGACTACATGAAACCTAAGTTTGGGAAAGCACTGAAATTAAATTATATGGATACGGATTCATTCATTTACAGCTTAAAACAAATGATTTTTATGCAGATATTCGGAATGATGTGGAGTTAAAGTTTGACACGTCCGAACATCCAGATGAATTGGCTGAGTTGTATAAGTTTAAGAAATGTAATAAGAAACGATTGGGTTTCTTTAAGGATGAGTTGCATGGTAAACCAATGAATGAGTTTGTTGATCTACGCCCAAAAATGTATGCGTATACATATGAAAATTTCGATAACTCTGGCGAAATATGCATCTAAAAAATAAGGGGGTAAAAGCATGTTGTGTTTGATGGGCATTTCATTATCAAACTATTCAAATACCTTGTCTACAGGAACGCAAGAACGTGGTAGTATGAAGATGTTTAGGCCTAGAGGGCATGAAATCAGTACAGTCGAAATAACAAAAACTACAATAGATAGCAAGGATAATAAGCGAATAATAGAAAAAGATAGGATTTCAACTATAGCAAGAGCACGTTATTTAGTAATTCCCTTTGAAATTGAGAGTTACAGATCAATTCTAGAAGCAGAGTCAAGAGTTTGGTGCAGCCAAATGATTGAGCTAGAGAACTCACACAGTAATCAAACTAGTGTGAACAAAATAAATAAGCTTAAAAGAAAGTTGGATAATAATGAAAGATTAGTATTACATTTCATGTTAATGGATGGGATGACAAAAACTAGATGTTTAGAATAATAAAACAATACTTTATTGAAAATGAAAATTTATAAATAAAATAAAGAAATGTTTAAAATTATGTGTACATATTAGTCATTTAAAAAAATAAAAAAATGTTAAAAACTTGAAATAAAATAAAAGAAAGAAAAAAAAAATACAAAACACAAAATTGTTTTCAATCTTATATTATTACAAAATTTCATTCTTATGAATCCAGCTGTCTTCAGTTTTGGGGAAACCCAACCAGCGCACTAGAGCTCTATTGCCATTCTTTTAACACTTTTTCAACCAGATAAGGAAAACTTGTTTTTTCAGTTCCTCTTTGTAGAAACCACCTTGAATTGGATTCCCATTGAAGTCTTGTAGTAAGTATGTTGTTAAGTAACTATTTTTTACTTTGCTTATTTTAAAAATTGCAGTTGTCCAATTAGGAGTATAGCCTTTTCAAATACGTGTTTGTACTTGCTGATGCGTACATAATCACCCATTTTCAATTTGCTACCCGTAAACAGTTTAATGTTGTTGTAGACAGTTTTCAAAATATGTTTCTCATTGTCAGTGTTTACATTAACGGGTGGCATTCGTATAGTTCTATGATATCTATTGTTGTAAACGGAAATTAGTGTTTTGAATATATCAATCCACTTGTATGTCCCATTGAAACTGAATTACGCCACATTAGGTCTTTTAAAGACCTATTAAATCGTTCAACAATCGACGCCTTTAGACTACTAAATGTTGAATAGTGGTTGATTCCATATCGTTTCATTAATATGTTAAATTGAGTGTTAAAGAACTCTTTACCATCGTTTGTTTGAAGATTTTAGGGGAATCCTCTCCTTGATTGAAATATTTTCTCCATGGCCTCAGCAACGTCTTTTGCATTTTTAGACTTTATTGTTAGCATGTAGCGATACCCATTGTTTGAGTGTGCATACTTTCCCATTTCAACCAAGTCAGCTTGCCATAATTCGTTTATTCCTTTTGTTATGACTCTACGTCTAAGAAAATGCTTACGTGAAGGAGCATGTATTTCATTAATTATTCCCCGTCTAGACATATTTATTATTTTCGAATGTGAGAGCGTACAATTTTATCAAGAATATCTAATGTAGTTTTCAGTCTTGATTATTCGCTGATCAACTGTAGACAATTTATCGGATAATAATCTCTCATTCCTTTCTTGATGACTTGAAATCATTGATGTTAGAAAATTTCTCAGATCGTTTACAACTTGGTCCACATCGGCATTCTTATTTGGTAAGCTAAAATTTTTAAACGTCTTTCTTGTATATTGTAACTTCCATCATTATCAATGTAGAGTCCTGGTATTTTCTCACGTCGTTTTAAATGAATAGAGAACTGCTTATCATTTACATAACGTCCAAACTTGTCAACGGACATGATGATTATAAGCTTATCTCAATATTAAGAATCAATTATATACCAATTTAGTGATAATGTGAGCCTCTCTCAATTCTTCAATTATTGACGTAATTTCATTAGTGTGATTCGTATTTCCAGCTGTTTTAATCGTTCAACCAACTCATTTGGATCGTCCCAATATACATAATTGGGTTTATTCGTCGCGAGTGACATGAATCCAGTCCCAGAAACAATTGATTTTGAGATTTTAGGTGTAGACTCAGCAGTGGGTGATTTTGTTAAGAGTGGTTTTATAATTTTTGTATATTTCTTTTGCCCTTGTTCCTCTGATCTGTCCATCGGAATTAAAGTTTCTCCTGTGCATATTAGTTATCAATAAAATTTCTTTATATATTTTAGATAATTTGATTTATAATTTTGAGGAAGGCGGTGGAATATTAATGAATATAATCCACTAATAAGACGCCTGTTTTGACCATAATTCAACTCAATTTTTGTGTGTCACATTAATGTTTGAATTCCCCAACATTAATTGTCCACTTGCATTTTTGTATGGGCCATACGTCTTATCCAAAAGATTGGATGATTGACTCGTTATCGAAGGCGTTGAATGTATAGATGTTTCATTTGGTAGCACGTTCGATGAATGAGAGGGCTCTTGACTCGTTAACGGAAATGATGAATGGTGTGAGTCTTGAACCGGTAATGGAAGCGAAGTGAGGGGGGATATTTGTTTCATAAACTTAGTTGATGAAAAGGAGAGACTTCTCTCGCTAACGATCTCGAGGAATGAGGTAAGCCTTAAAACGATGTGGGTTCTATAGCTGGTTGAGAATAAAATTGATCGTCATCATCATTATCATCATCATCATCCTGAGCATTAACACTATCCATTCCCAATCCAATGTCTTCTCAATATCGTATTTAGGTTTTGAGTATTGACTCTTAGCACTGTGAAATGTGAGTTTCCTTTTCTTGTTAGGTGGTGTGTTTCTCTATCGGTCGATTGGAGTGTAGTTTTGCATAGATTTTTTGCATAGATTATCAAACTCTGATGGTATCAATGTCTGAAATTTTTGTTATCATTCACAAGTTCATGTAATGGTTCAGTTATAGGTTTAAATTTATCCTCCAGACCAATACTGTTCTGACTTTTGAGTTGTTTAAGATAAGAAAAATTTTTTAGAGCATTTCGGCTTTTAGTTAATTGAGTTAAAACTTTTTGATTCATTTTCTTTCAAATTTATATCATTCAACTGTTAGAGGATTAGTGATTATTTTAGTCTTGTGGTCATTAGTGTATTGTGATCTATTTTATATTTTATATAACCAATAAACAGATATGTCGGCGGCAAGGGTATTTCGGTCGGCGGCAAGGGTATGTTATCCATGTTGATACTTTTGATAATTGACGCAGCTGCACAGCGAGTTCCGATCGGTTCGAATACCCAAGCTAAACTGACCATTTCAACACACGCGCTCACGTCAGAAACTCACTCAAGTCAAGCGCATGCAGCCATCTCTGTCTTACTTAAGACTCTTGGTATCTTACCATCGAACCTCACTCAGCAGCAGAGCGTCTCTGCCTCTGCTGCCGTGCTTTCGCTCAATATCAACTAGTAAAGCAGAAGCAGGAATTCCCCGAATTCCCAAATTTCCAGAATGCTACATTTACTAGGAATCACACTGCGACACGGTGTTCCTGACCTATCACACGTCCTCGTGTGCTACATCCACATCCCATGTCCAAGTCACATACCAGACTCTTTTAATTATGGTACCTCTTGGTTTTAGTAACATTATTTTCTCTTACAATTTACAAAACTTACAGAGCCGCTTACACAAACATTAACTCACAATTTTTCGTATCTAGGAAACACAATTCCCTTTTGGTGACAAACATAATAAATTTTCAAATTCATGATCTTACTCATATCAATTAATTATAATCAGAATTTTCCAATAATTCACATTTTACATAACTTAGATTGTCTCTTATTTTCTCAATTTAATTTGGTGTGCACACTTACACCCAATCACCTTGACCCCGCCATAACACTTCTCATCCCTGGGAGACAGCTGTTATGGTGCGGTCCTCAATTCCCCTCTTGGGACACAGGTGCACGCTTACTAACGCCTTCTATTAGTTCGTTCCCCTCTTGGGAATCGCCATCACTTAGGCCATCGAATTCTTCGTTTAATTCGTTAATTATTTGTCTGCTTGGTAGCGCTCTTAGCCACTCATGTGAATATTTATACGTTCGCTTATTAACTATTGATTTTAGTTCATATCGATCGCCGTCTAAGACTTTGATCAACTCAAATGGACCTTTAAATTTGGGGTCGAGCTTTGTCTGATGCCGTTCTTCATTTTTCAGCAAAACATGATCACGTACGTTATGCTTCATAATCTTTGCCTTATTTTTGACAAAACTTTGTTTGTCATATCTTGCATTATTTTCCATATTTTCCTTGGCTTGAATTCTAATCTGTTCTCTATCTACATCATTGTCTTCTTCGTTTATTGACAATAAACCAAAAGGCCTAGCTTCTTTTCCTATTAATAGCTCTAAAGCGCTAAACTTGGTGACTCGATTTGCAGTACAATTCATGGCCAGTTGTACTTCAGCCAATGCCTCCTGCCATGATCTCTGACTCGTTTCAACTGCTGTCAGCATTGTCTTAAGGGTGCTCATCACGCGTTCAACCTGTCCATTTGCCCTACTAGCTCCGGTAGCGATCAAATGCAGCTGAATCTTTTGAGCGGAACAGAAATTGCGAAAGCCTGAGCTAGCAAAACAACGACCTTGTTCCGCTATTATTCTAGTTGGCAATCCAAATAGCGCCACAACCGATTTTACAGCTTTAATACAGCTTACGGTGTCTATATTCAGTGTGTGGTAAAATAAACAAACTTGGTGAATGCATCTATTAAAACAATGACGTACTCCTTCAAGTCGTTTTTGCCACTCATTTTACCCGTTATATTGATGTGTACTGTGTACCATGGTATCTCTATCTTAGGAATTGGATGCAATTCTACCTGGACCTTTCCATTTAGGGGTTTTGCTGTTTGCACGTGATACAATTTTCCACAAATCTATATCTGCAATATACCCTTTCTTAATTCAAATGTTTTATTTAAATTTTCCGGTAACTCGTTATTGCGTAATTTGGATGAAATATTGATTATTTCATGATCGCGCTGCTGTTCGGACACCAACCAATTGTCGGTCACTTAAGTAAGATAAATACGCTTCTCCATTATTTTATCCACACACTTATTTCCTTCTGACAGTGGATTTCGGGAAAGGAAATAGACATGCGCCATTCGCTCCCCTTTTCTATATTCAAGATCGAAATCAAATGACTGTAAAACCCCAACCATCTAGGCACTCTTGGTGTTAATTCTATTTTGGTGCGACTGGCCTTTAAAGAGTTACAATCAGTGTAAACGACAAATTTACGACCTCGTAAATAATGCCTATAATGCTTCATGGCATTGACAACTGCTAAAGTCTCGAGTTCGTACAAGTGGTATTTTGCTTCTGCCGGAGAAGTACATTTGCTATAATACTCCACTACATAGGATTTATTTTCGATTTTATGGAGCTGGCATCTGGATATTGTGGATCAAATATAGTTAATACTGGGGCCTGTGTCAATACACCTATTATTTTCCAACGTATTTGTTTATATTCTGACAACCAGATAAAATTAGCATTATTCTTTTGAAGTAAGCGTATACAATGGTTTTAATATTTCGGAAAATTTTGGAATGAATTGTCGAGAGTAAGAAGCTAAACCAATGAACTGTCGTAATTGAGTAACAGTTTCTGGAGGTGGCAACCCTATCAATGCCTGGATCTTCCGTACATTTGGCCAAATTTCTCCATTCGTTATTTTAGTTTGAAGAAACGAACATTTCGTTATATTAAATGAAAATTCGGCTTTACTTAAGGTGTCCAACACTATCTCTAGTCGTTCTAACGCTTCATCTTTCGTTTTAGCTACTATCATAACATCATCAATGTAAACAATTGCGAATGTGTATGCCGACGGACCCAGGGCTTTTATTATTGCACGCTGAAACACAGAAGGTGCGTTCTTCAGACCAAAGGGCATGGTTAAGAATTCGTACTGTCCATCAGGTGTAACGAAGGCCGTTCGCTCAATTGAATCTGGGTGTACAGGGATTTGGTAAAATCCACTTGCCATATCTATACACGAAAAGTACCTTGCACCACGAAGACGAGCTATTTGATCCGAAATAAGAGGCAAAGGTTATTTACCGGCAATTGTGTTGTCGTTTAAAGGCGGTAATCCACACAAAGACGATCTGTGCCATTTTTCTTCTTAACCAGCATCATGGGACTAGCGAATGGTGAGCAGCTGGGACGAATAATTATTGATGTAAGCAATTCATCAATTTTGCACCGAACGTGCTTCCTCTCATCTTCGCTAAGCCTATAAGGTCGGCGTTGCACAGTCTTTTGTGGATCTATTAGCCTAATTTCTAATTTACCTGTCGTCACACGAGTCATTGGAATTCCGTCAATAAACCTATCAGAGTGACATCTGAACATATTTTTAATATCGTCTTATCAGAATCGTTTAAATTGGTATCAGAATTATATGATTTCTTCATACTTCACTAGACTCAGAACATTTACTCTTTTGTCTTATAAAGCAAAATTTATCTGCATCAATTGATACACCAAAGCCCAGGCTTAAAACTTCTCGGCCAATCAACACGTCATGCTTCAAATATTTGTCCATAACTACATGTAATAAAACTTCTAAACAATATTGTTCAATATTAATATTACTCAGAACTTGCAATGTGCTACAAATTGAATCGTTACTTATGCCATTTAAAGTTACAATATTGTGAAGTCGTTTTCCGGTGAATTTATCCGCAACACTCTCCTTGACCAGTGAACATTCGCCTCCAGAATCGAAACAATATGGAATAGACTCACCGGATAAGGTAATTGTTGCACTTGGTGGAGCTACTGTACAAACGTCAACTCACTTTTCGTAGCTCTTGCTGTTTCCACCAGTACGATTTTTGGGGCATACAGAAGCCACATGTCCGTTTTCACCGCATTTAATACATTTAATTTTTGATCGATCCTTCAATCTGGCCGTGCTGCTCACGCTATAACTCCTTTCTGTTGGGGCTGATGCTTTCTCCATTCGAGAGCGGCATTCTGCATATTTGTGGCCAGCCTTTCCACAAAATGGCACTTCACCTGCGCCTGCATTCTTGTTATACCCGCTACCCATAGGGTACCAAGTTGTGCCGGCAGGAAATGTATGTAACAGGTAGAAGGAGGCATCTCCGACCCTATAAAGTATATATATTCTTGATCAGCGTCAACAGCCGAGACGATCTAGCATGTCCGTCTGTCCGTCCGTCCGTATGAAACACTGGATCTCAGAGACTATAAGAGATAGAGCTATAATTTTTTCGACAGCATTTGTTATGCTTGCACGCAGATCAAGTTTGTTTCAAATTTTTGCTACGCCCAATTCCGCTCCCGCAAATCAAAATCGAATAACAAGCGTTACTTTAGAGCTACAGCTGCGAATTTTGGTATAGACAATAATAACAATAGTATTTGTGATTCCTGCCATACGTCTTATCCAAAAGATTGGATGATTGACTCGTTATCGAAGGCGTTGAATGTATAGATGTTTCATTTGGTAGCACGTTCGATGAATGAGAGGGCTCTTGACTCGTTAACGGAAATGATGAATGGTGTGAGTCTTGAACCGGTAATGGAAGCGGAGTGTGGGGGATATTTGTTTCATAAACTTAGTTGATGAAAAGGAGAGACTTCTCTCGCTAACGATCTCGAGGAATGAGGTAAGCCTTAAAACGATGTGGGTTCTATAGCTGGTTGAGAATAATATTGATCGTCATCATCATTATCATCATCATCATCCTGAGCATTAACACTATCCATTCCCCAATCCAATGTCTTCTCAATATCATATTTAGGTTTTGAGTATTGACTCTTAGCACTGTGAAATGTGAGTTTCCTTTTCTTGTTAGGTGGTGTGTTTCTCTCTCGGTCGATTGGAGTGTAGTTTTGCATAGATTTTTGCATAGATTATCAAACTCTGATGGTATCAATGTCTGAAATTTTTGTTATCATTCACAAGTTCATGTAATGGTTCAGTTATAGGTTTAAATTTATACTCCAGACCAATACTGTTCTGACTTTTGAGTTGTTTAAGATAAGATAAATTTTTTTAGAGCATTTCGGCTTTTAGTTAATTGAGTTAAAACTTTTTGATTCATTTTCTTTCAAATTTATATCATTCAACTGTTAGAGGATTAGTGATTATTTTAGTCTTGTGGTCATTAGTGTATTGTGATCTATTTTATATTTTATATAACCAATAAACAGATATGTCGGCGGCAAGGGTATTTCGGTCGGCGGCAAGGGTATGTTATCCATGTTGATACTTTTGATAATTGACGCAGCTGCACAGCGAGTTCCGATCGGTTCGAATACCCAAGCTAAACTGACCATTTCAACACACGCGCTCACGTCAGAAACTCACTCAAGTCAAGCGCATGCAGCCATCTCTGTCTTACTTAAGACTCTTGGTATCTTACCATCGAACCTCACTCAGCAGCAGAGCGTCTCTGCCTCTGCTGCCGTGCTTTCGCTCAATATCAACTAGTAAAGCAGAAGCAGGGAATTTCCCGAATTCCCAAATTTCCAGAATGCTACATTTACTAGGAATCACACTGCGACACGGTGTTCCTGACCTATCACACGTCCTCGTGTGCTACATCCACATCCATGTCCAAGTCACATACCAGACTCTTTTAATTATGGTACCTCTTGGTTTTAGTAACATTATTTTCTCTTACAATTTACAAAACTTACAGAGCCGCTTACACAAACATTAACTCACAATTTTTCGTATCTAGGAAACACAATTCCTTTTGGTGACAAACATAATAAATTTTCAACTTCATGATCTTACTCATATCAATTAATTATAATCAGAATTTTCCAATAATTCACATTTTACATAACTTAGATTGATTAGGTAGCGCTCTTAGCCACTCATGTGAATATTTATACGTTCGCTTATTAACTATTGATTTTAGTTCATATCGATCGCCGTCTAAGACTTTGATCAACTCAAATGGACCTTTAAATTTGGGGTCGAGCTTTGTCTGATGCCGTTCTTCATTTTTCAGCAAAACATGATCACGTACGTTATGCTTCATAATCTTTGCCTTATTTTTGACAAAACTTTGTTTGTCATATCTTGCATTATTTTCCATATTTTCATTGGCTTGAATTCTAATCTGTTCTCTATCTACATCATTGTCTTCTTCGTTTATTGACAATAAACCAAAGGCCTAGCTTCTTTTCCTATTAATAGCTCTAAAGCGCTAAACTTGGTGACTCGATTTGCAGTACAATTCATGGCCAGTTGTACTTCAGCCAATGCCTCCTGCCATGATCTCTGACTCGTTTCAACTGCTGTCAGTATTGTCTTAAGGGTGCTCATCACGCGTTCAACCTGTCCATTTGCCCTACTAGCTCCGGTAGCGATCAAATGCAGCTGAATCTTTTGAGCGGAACAGAAATTGCGAAAGCCTGAGCTAGCAAAACAACGACCTTGTTCCGCTATTATTCTAGTTGGCAATCCAAATAGCGCCACAACCGATTTTACAGCTTTAATACAGCTTACGGTGTCTATATTCAGTGTGTGGTAAAATAAACAAACTTGGTGAATGCATCTATTAAAACAATGACGTACTCCTTCAAGTCGTTTTGCCACTCATTTTACCCGTTATATTGATGTGTACTGTGTACCATGGTATCTCTATCTTAGGAATTGGATGCAATTCTACCTGGACCTTTCCATTTAGGGGTTTTGCTGTTTGCACGTGATACAATTTTCCACAAATCTATATCTGCAATATACCCTTTCTTAATTCAAATGTTTTATTTAAATTTTCCGGTAACTCGTTATTGCGTAATTTGGATGAAATATTGATTATTTCATGATCGCGCTGCTGTTCGGACACCAACCAATTGTCGGTCACTTAAGTAAGATAAATACGCTTCTCAATTATTTTATCCACACACTTATTTCCTTCTGACAGTGGATTTCGGGAAAGGAAATAGACATGCGCCATTCGCTCCCTTTTCTATATTCAAGATCGAAATCAAATGACTGTAAAACCCCAACCATCTAGGCACTCTTGGTGTTAATTCTATTTTGGTGCGACTGGCCTTTAAAGAGTTACAATCAGTGTAAACGACAAATTTACGACCTTGTAAATAATGCCTAAAATGCTTCATGGCATTGACAACTGCTAAAGTCTCGAGTTCGTACAAGTGGTATTTTGCTTCTGCCGGAGAAGTACATTTGCTATAATACTCCACTACATAGGATTTATTTTCGATTTTTATGGAGCTGGCATCTGGATATTGTGGATCAAATATAGTTAATACTGGGGCCTGTGTCAATACACCTATTATTTTCAAACGTATTTGTTTATATTCTGACAACCAGATAAAATTAGCATTATTCTTTGAAGTAAGCGTATACAATGGTTTTAATATTTCGGAAAATTTTGGAATGAATTGTCGAGAGTAAGAAGCTAAACCAATGAACTGTCGTAATTGAGTAACAGTTTCTGGAGGTGGCAACCCTATCAATGCCTGGATCTTCCGTACATTTGGCCAAATTTCTCCATTCGTTATTTTAGTTTGAAGAAACGAACATTTCGTTATATTAAATGAAAATTCGGCTTTACTTAAGGTGTCCAACACTATCTCTAGTCGTTCTAACGCTTCATCTTTCGTTTTAGCTACTATCATAACATCATCAATGTAAACAATTGCGAATGTGTATGCCGACGGACCCAGGGCTTTTATTATTGCACGCTGAAACACAGAAGGTGCGTTCTTCAGACCAAAGGGCATGGTTAAGAATTCGTACTGTCCATCAGGTGTAACGAAGGCCGTTCGCTCAATTGAATCTGGGTGTACAGGGATTTGGTAAAATCCACTTGCCATATCTATACACGAAAAGTACCTTGCACCACGAAGACGAGCTATTTGATCCGAAATAAGAGGCAAAGGTTATTTACCGGCAATTGTGTTGTCGTTTAAAGGCGGTAATCCACACAAAGACGATCTGTGCCATTTTTCTTCTTAACCAGCATCATGGGACTAGCGAATGGTGAGCAGCTGGGACGAATAATTATTGATGTAAGCAATTCATCAATTTTGCACCGAACGTGCTTCCTCTCATCTTCGCTAAGCCTATAAGGTCGGCGTTGCACAGTCTTTTGTGGATCTATTAGCCTAATTTCTAATTTACCTGTCGTCACACGAGTCATTGGAATTCCGTCAATAAACCTATCAGAGTGACATCTGAACATATTTTTTAATATCGTCTTATCAGAATCGTTTAAATTGGTATCAGAATTATATGATTTCTTCATACTTCACTAGACTCAGAACATTTACTCTTTTTGTCTTATAAAAGCAAAATTTATCTGCATCAATTGATACACCAAAGCCCAGGCTTAAAACTTCTCGGCCAATCAACACGTCATGCTTCAAATATTTGTCCATAACTACATGTAATAAAACTTCTAAACAATATTGTTCAATATTAATATTACTCAGAACTTGCAATGTGCTACAAATTGAATCGTTACTTATGCCATTTAAAGTTACAATATTGTGAAGTCGTTTTCCGGTGAATTTATCCGCAACACTCTCCTTGACCAGTGAACATTCGCCTCCAGAATCGAAACAATATGGAATAGACTCACCGGATAAGGTAATTGTTGCGCTTGGTGGAGCTACTGTACAAACGTCAACTCACTTTTCGTAGCTCTTGCTGTTTCCACCAGTACGATTTTTGGGGCATACAGAAGCCACATGTCCGTTTTCACCGCATTTAATACATTTAATTTTTGATCGATCCTTCAATCCGGCCGTGCTGCTCACGCTATAACTCCTTTCTGTTGGGGCTGATGCTTTCTCCATTCGAGAGCGGCATTCTGCATATTTGTGGCCAGCCTTTCACAAAATGGCACTTCACCTGCGCCTGCATTCTTGTTATACCCGCTACCCATAGGGTACCAAGTTGTGCCGGCAGGAAATGTATGTAACAGGTAGAAGGAGGCATCTCCGACCCTATAAAGTATATATATTCTTGATCAGCGTCAACAGCCGAGACGATCTAGCATGTCCGTCTGTCCGTCCGTCCGTATGAAACACTGGATCTCAGAGACTATAAGAGATAGAGCTATAATTTTTATACCCGCTACCCATAGGGTAGAAGGGTATTATAACTTTGTGCCGGCAGGAAATGTATGTAACAGGTTGAAGGAGGTATCTCCGACCCTATAAGGTATATATATTCTTGATCAGCGTCAACAGCCGAGACGATATAGCCATGTCCGTCTGTCCGTCTGTGTGTCTGTCCGTCTGTGTGTCTGTCCGTCTGTCCGTATGAACACCTAGATCTCAGAGACTATAAGAGATAGAGCTATAATTTTTTCGACAGCATTTGTTATGTTTGCACGCAGATCAAGTTTGTTTCAAATTTCTGCCACGCCCACTTCCGCCCCGCAAATCAAAAAATCGAATAACAAGCGTAATTTTAAAGCTAGAGTTGCGAATTTTGGTATATACTATAATTACTATAGTAGTTATGATTCCGGAAAATTTGGTTGCGATCAGATAAAAATTGTGGAAGTTATTTAAGAAATACTTTTGTATGGGCAAAAACGACTACTTACTACTAGGGCTCTTAGTTGCTTTGGCCGATAATCTGGTCCATTGTGCCGTCTATGGTATATTTTGAATGGTGTACTATATCGATATACCAAACATACCATTTGGTATATCTTTAGTATTTTTTAGTATTTTCGATATATTTTGAATAAAATACCGCAATATTTTGCCTTTATTAAAAATAACAACTGTGAACTGTCGTCGCATGCAGACGTGTATTTATTGTGCTCCGGGAAAAATATTCAACAAAATCACATAAGTGCAGTGACTGGTTTAAGTAAAATCTACAATAACGCGAAAAGACGCTCTTTGCGATGAAATCGCTAATGTTTATATTGATTGATTAATTAATTAATATAAATCATAACAATTAAAACTCTAATTAATCAATTTCGATTACAATGGGTCAAAACGACATTCTTGCACAACGTCACCGTGAGCAAGACGAGACGACTCTCACAACATTGAAACAACGCGTACTTCTTCTTTAAATCGACCGAATATAATGCAAGCTCTGATCAAGTGCGGTCAATTACCCCAACTCGACCGAATTCTTAAACGTAGAGAGTAATAGAGCGCGCTCATGCTCTCCTCGCTACCATCGATGTCTCTGCAGCCTAAGAGCGCAGTAACCAGCACCGCAATTTCGCTGACAACGTCAACCGTAACAACAACAACAACCGCAACTGTATCGACAGCGTGTTTAACGACATCATCAGCTAGCAGCGCAAACATTACTACGTCTGTCGCTGCGCTGCCCGAAAAAAGAACAAAATCAATGAAAATATTAAGCCGGCTGTGCAGACTGGTATGGATCGCTACATTCAAATTAAAAGGAAGATGAGCCCTCTAAATTCTCAACGGAAAATAACCCGTGGCAATGCTAGCCTAGCTGCAAACGGACATGAACTCGAACCGATTCAAAATCTTGGCAGACGCCTCTGACGTTGAGGCGGCCGAATCTACTGAAGTCGAGAAAAGGAAGCCAAAGCCTCCGCCTATTTATATACGAGAAAAAGTTCCAATGTTCTTGTCAACAAAATTATTGAGCTTATTGGCAAGGATAACTTCCACATAATACCCCTTGTAAAGGGCAACATTCACGAAACAACAGTTCAAATGAAGTCTGAAGACAATTACAGAGTATTATCGAAATATCTTATCGATAATAAAATAAACTTTACACGTATCAGCTTAAAAGCAGCAAGGGTTTGTAAGTCGTACTTAAGGGTATAGAATCTGAACTAACGCCTGCAGAGATAACATGTAACGAATCACTAGTGTAATATTCGTCTGGTGCTGGTGGAAGGTTTACTAGTGTGGCGTACGCGCTGGCTTCTCCGGGCTTTGCTCAGATAGCATGGGGTTCAAGGAAAGGGCCAACTAATAGGACGCACCACTTATAACAATAATACATTTAAAATTCGCGTACATAAGGGAAGACAGAAAAGAAGGAGTGCAATGGGCAGGTTACATGAAACAATAGTGAAAGAGAAGAGAAAGGGAAGGAGAGGAAGGTAGGTTAACAAAGAAGACGGAGCCACTCTCTAACGCAACACAGCTGTTATTGTGTGCGGACGCCCACCCTACCGTGATCCTGCATTCATTGCCAAAAACTAAAAAGTTGGCAGGATCCCTAAGAGACAGTGGTTCGGCTAACCTACTCCTGCTTGGTTAGGCATGGTTCCAAATAAAAGTAAACACTTAAGCGGACATACTTAATTTATTAACAGATAACAAAAATACTTTGAATATTAACAACATTATGAAATGACAAGGAAAATAACTAACTAAATTGATTAACGGACTAACATGGTAAGTGTGTATGAGGCGGAAATTATTAAAATAAGGCAAAAAGAAAAAAATAAATAAAGAAAAAAAAAAATAATTAACCTATAAATATAAAATATGATCTAACATAAATATAATATAAATAATTATTTTTGGTTTTGAAATTTACTAATAATTTAAGAATTTTGCAAATAAACTGAATTCACTGAGAATGATGGAAAGCACAATGCATATAGGCAAACATTATCTATCTTTTTAAAGCAGTAGCAGCTGTAGCAGCGCTATGGTGAGATGCACCAAAGGCTCTAACTCAGATGTATCTAATTAATTAGTAAGAGTGAAACAGACTTACATACATTCGGCGACTCCACGCAGAAAGATCTTTCCTTGTGTTAGTGACTGTCTGTGGTGAAGCTGTGGATAAACAATAACAAGAAAGCTTTTGCGCAAGCGTAAAAGCTGGCTGCTATGAGCTGCTAGTGCAATTCTTTGCAGGCAATACAGAAACATTAAATTTAATAATTAAATACAATTGTACAAAGATATTTTGCCTATATATGGTGCCTTATATGCATTCTTAACTGATTGCAGTTGTTATTTTATACAACAATGCCGTGGTACTTGTACTATGAGTGCCCAAGAAAAGTTGTTGTTTCAATTTTCTCGCCACATCATAATACACTTACAACATTTATAATCATTAAAATAAACATTTTCACCAAACAATCTAATCTAACAATAATTCAACAAAAACAATCAAAACAAGTAAAGAAAGCTACAGTCGAGTGTACTCGACTGTGAGATACCCTTACCCATTTTGAATAAAATAAATATAATTTGCGGTATTTTCTCACCGGTAATTTCTACCGAATATACTGCAAAATACTAAAAATATACCAAATGGTATATTTGGTATATCGACATAGTACCGCATTCAAAATATACCATAGACGGCACAATATACCAGATTGTCAGCCAAAGCAACTAAGACCCCTAGTAAGTATGCGTTTTGCCCATACAAAAATATTTCTTTTATAACTTCGACAATTTTTATCTGATCGCAACCAAATTTTCAGAAATCATAACTACTATAGTAGTTATTATATATACCAAAATTCGGAACTCTAGCTTTAAAATTACGCTTGTTATTCGATTTTTTTGTTTTGCGGGGGCGGAAGTGGGCGTGGCAAAAATTTGAAATAAACTTGATCTGCGTGCAAACATAACAAATGTTGTCGAAAAATTATAGCTCTATCTCTTATAGTCTCTGAGATCTAGGTGTTCATACGGACGGACGGACAGACACACAGACGGACAGACGGACAGACGGACATGGCTATATCGTCTCGGCTGTTGACGCTGATCAAGAATATATATACTTTATAGGGTCGGAGATGCCTCCTTCTACCTGTTACATACATTTCCTGCCGGCACAAAGTTATAATACCCTTCTACCCTATGGGTAGCGGGTATAAAAATAGGCTGACAATCAGCCATTCGCCTCCGGCCGCGATGAGACAATAAGGAGCAGCACAATCCGTAGCCAGCGAATGAGGCGAGACTTCCAACGGTAAGTTGTTCCTCGACAACAGACGAAGCCAACCTGCTTGGAAGCAGTTCTCCGTTTAGCAGTGCGAGTCGCCAACTATCTCTGGCTACCGCCGTTTATGTAGACCATCTGTTTTTGGTGTACCGACAGCTGAGGAGGCCAGCACAGCTGCGACGAAGCTTTTGTTGTTGGCCGTTAGTCAAGCGGTTGTGTGTGTTGAAGTTTCATTTTAAATGATTTCTAATTTACACACGGGTTTTTATATACAATATGACTAAGTTATTATAATTTATGACGGAGTTTTATATAACTTATAACTGGGTTATTATATAAATTATGGCTGGGTTATTATAATTTATGACGGAGTGCCGAATCTAAAAATAAATAGACAAAACTAAACTTAGAACAACAAAAACAAACTAAATATACGTATAACAAATATTTACCCTAATCTGGAAAACGGCACTTGGTTAATTTACGCCAGTTGGCAAATTCCTCTAGTGGACAAACAGCTACAAGTGGACGGCAAGGTGCAAAGTACGTTTTATGCATCTGACTACACCAACCACTTCACTGATGTACTTTTTTTTCTATTAAAGCACATGCACTTTTCCACTATTTTTTACTTAGGTTCTGCACCTAACCTGCTAATCATTTTTCTTCCAGCCAAAACCAACAACAAAACCTTTTTTTCGGAAATTTGACAATTAATCCTACTCAAAAAGGTAATCGCTTGTCTATTTTGGTCTGGACTTAACACGATCAGCTGATCTAGCAATTCATGCTTGCATGTATCGTGGTCCACCAATAGATGGCGCTATTTCTGGAGCTTTCAGTCTCATTTGTAAATAAAGCTTCGCTTCTCAGCACAAAACATGACAAGACATTGAGTACCATTTTCTCAGACTACAAATTATTTTATACAACTAAACAAATTAAATAATACAAATTAACTAGGACAATAAACATATAAATAAATAATATAATAAATAATAGATAGAAATATGTAGGTGTGCAGAAGGGAAGAAAAAAATGTTGCATACTTGTAGGCTTAGTCAATTTCAAATACGACAAGCGGCCTATTACAAACAAAGGCACTACAAGAGAAGGGATTTAGCGCAAAGACAGTCTTCAATATCCTTAACAGGGATAGAAAGCCGCAGCCACTCTTTAAGGTTGAGCTCGAGCCAGAAAATAAGCCCCTGAAGAAATACGAAGTGCACCCTATAAACAATCTTCAGTTCCTGCTGCACCGCCGGTACAATGTGCAAACTGCCAAGAATATGGTCATACAAGGTCATACTGTAAACTGCGCCCGATGTGTGTAGTATGTGGAGAGCTTCATGACTCGGCACACTGCCCAGCGAGCAAAGATGACTGCAACTCGAAAAGTGAGGAAACTGCGGTGGCAATCACACTGCTAACTATGGAGGTTGCCCAGTTTATAAGGATCTCAAAAGCCGCATCCATCAAAAGGAATTACCGCCCGCACTCAAAATAAAACGTTGAAAGTCTCCAGATCAAACCCTGAAGTCTTCTTCTCGACTGCAGCCAGATCCTCACTAGGACCTATTAACTCTGACAAAAGTGTGACATACGCAAGCGCTTTAAAATCAGGACCGGCTATCTCTGCCTCAAAAGTTCATTTCTGCAATCAGCATACCAAGAACCGAACATGGCTCAGCAACACCAATCGCCGGAGCAGCCAAAAGCAACTTCGAAGCTATGATATGCAGCTTACAACAAAGCCTTACAGAATTTATGTCATTTATGCGCACAACCAAAATCTATTGATTCAAATGCTGGTTTCACAACAATCCAAATAATGACTCCATTACGGATCTCTACGTGGAATGCTAACGGCGTTTCACAGCATAAACTTGAGTTAGCTCAATTCCTACTCGACAATCAAATCGACGTAATGTTGCTTTCAGAAACACACCTTACAAACAAATACAATTTTCATCTACGAGGATATACTGGAATTCTAATCAGAAGCCGTATTAAGCACTACTATCATAACAAATTTGCTAAAACAACCTACAGGCCACATCTATAAATATAAAACTAAATACTGGCGACCAACTTACACTAGCCGCCGTATACTGCCCCCTCGCTTCACTATAGCTGAAGATGAGTTTATGCAGTTTTTCAACTCACTAGGGAGACCACTTCATAGCAGCAGGAGACTACAATGCCAAGCACACACACTGGGGATCTCGTATCGTGACTCCAAAAGGAAAGCAGCTCTACAATGCCATTATCAACGCCAAGAACAAGCTCGACTATGTTTCTCCTGGCACACCAACATACTGGCCGGCAGACCCAAAGAAACTGCCCGATTTAATAGACTTTGCGATTGCCAAAAACATTCAAAAATCTGATAAGCGCCGAATGCCTTTCGGATCTTTAATCTGACCACTCGCCTATACTGTTTATTCTACTCCGGCATCCAGGAACATTAGAACAATCACTAAAATTGACCTCACAGAAAACCAATTGGATTAAGTACAGAAAGTATATTAGCTCACACATTGAGCTAAGTCCCCATCAACATTGAAGCCGACGTAGACAGCTTTGTTAATTCACTGGAGTCTGTACTTGTCTCTGCAGCCCAAGCTTCAACACCTCAAACCATAAATACACAAAGCAATCGAAAGAAGACAAATCTACAAATCGAGCAGCTCGTCCTCGAAAAGCGACGCTTACGTCGAGAGTGGCAATTCCACAGATCGCCATCTGCTAAGCAACGTTTAAGACATGCCTCGCGAGAACTTACTAAAGCTCTACAGCAAGAAGAAGCATATGTCCAACGCCACTACATAGAGCAATTGTGTACTTCTAGTACGAAAAACTCACTATGGAGAGCTCACCTACTCTGAGCTCACCGAAAGAAACCGTGATGCCTATTAGAAATCCCACAGGAGGCTGGGCGCGTAGCGATGCAGACAGAGCCAGCACGTTTGCCAACCACCTTAAAAATGTATTCCAACCAAATCCTGCCACGAGTGCGTTTACTCTGCCGACTTTATCAAACGAGCTTCAACGTGAGCCAATCGAATTTCGCCCAAATGAAATCGTTAGCATCATCAAAAATCAACTGAATCCGAAAAAATCTCCGGGCTGCGATATAACTCCCAAAATGATAATCGAACTCCCATATTGCGCCGTTTGCACTATCACCCAGCTTTTCAATGCCATCGCAAAACTTGGCTACTATCCAGTGAGATGGAAAAAGTCAATTATAATAATGATAGCAAAGCCAGGAAAAGACCACACAATCCCCACGTCGTATAGACCTATAAGCCTACTTTCATGTTTATCTAAACTCTTTGAAAAATGCGTTTTGATTCGGATAAACACATACCTAAGACTCCAGGAAGGAATCCCGTCACATCAATTTGGGTTTCGTGAAAGTACGGAACAATTGAGCAGGTCAACCGAATAACATCAGAAATTCGGAACGCGTTCGAAAAACGAGAGTACTGTACTGCCATATTTTTAGATGTCTCTCAAGCATTTGATAGAGTCTGTCTAGAAGGTCTAATGTACAAGATCAAGACAATGCTCCCCAGCAACACCCATAAGCTTTTAGAGTCTTACCTTTACGACAGAAAATTTGTTGTGAGATGCAACACTTCTATATCTGATGACTTCACTGTTGGAGCTGGAGTTCCTCAAGGTAGTGTGCTAGGGCCAACACTATACGTCCTCTACATAGCAGACATCCCGACAAGCACACGAATAACAACATCTACGTTTGCTGATGATACAGCTATTCTTAGCAGCTGAAAATGCCCGAGGCAAGCAACTGCGCAGCTAGCTCTTCATATAATCGATGTTGAAAAATGGATATCAGATTGGCGAATTAGAGTGAACGCACAAAATGCAAGCACGTTACATTCACCCTGAACAAGCAAAACTGTCCGCCGCTAACACTAAACAACACTCTACTTCCGCAAGCAAACGAAGTGACATATCTAGGAGTACACCTCGACAGAAGACTCACATGGCGCCGGCACATTGAAGCAAAACGAACACACCTAAAGCTAAAAGCCAGCAGCCTTCATTGGCTTATCAACGCTCGGTCTCCCCTTAGCCTTGAATATAAAGTCCTGCTGTATAACTCGGTACTAAAACCTATATGGATGTACGGCTCCCAGTTATGGGGAATGCCAGCAATAGTAATATTGACATAGTCCAGCGAGCTGTAACGGCGCCTACAGCAACGTGTATTGAATTCGGCCTAAAAGTTTACTAAGTTTAAGTCAAGGTTGATGTTGCTGCAAGTAGCTCCTAAAAGTATGCACTTGTTAGTCTGTCGAGTTGAGCTTAAAGCAGCGCTGTAAGCAGCTGATAAGCCGAGCAGTGCTGTAAAACTGCTGATAAGCGAAGTGCATCGGTTGCACTGGAAAGCTCAGCTTTGACATCTGCGCCAGCTGCATCAGCTTGAGCGCGGCCAACTTAGTGAAAGCCGGTTCCGGTTTGGTCATTTTCTAATGACCGGCTGCGTACATAGACGCGTAATTATTGAAGATTTAAATCGGAAGGCATCGAGCGCTATTGGGAAATTTTTTATTGTCTTTTGCTATTATTTGGTAAGAGAGAAGTTTTATAGTGTCATAGGAGGACTCCGTGTAATTAAAATTTTGTTCGCAGGATTGGTTTTGCTGCCTTCAAGGCCTTGTTTCTCGCTTCGCAGCATACCACCAGTTTGCTTCGGCCAAGTGCCGCAGCTTAT